>NC_060142.1:380600827-380903857 GCF_021461385.2 Schistocerca piceifrons
CGCCCGTTACCGGCGCATTCACAGTATTTTATTGTACGATTGGTCATTGATAAGATCTCTCTTCAGTAAACAAGACCGGTTGTAGCGTCTTACAGGAACAAATCTTACGGTTTGGTAACTTAGGGCAATGACTTTGTCCGTTGGAACGGCTCCAGTTGCAGTTTGCAGTTGTGGTTGTATTTCAACTTGACCTTGCATCACACATCGTAACGTGTAACCACACTCTTACACTGAGAAACTGGCATACCTGCCTAATATCGTGCAGGGCCCCCACGAGCACACAGAAGTGTCGATACACGACCTTGCATGGACTCGACTAATGTCTGAAGTAGTTCTGGGGGGAACTGATACCATGAATCCTGCATGGCTACCCATAAATCCGTAAGAGTACGAGGGGATAGAGATCTCTTCTGAACAGCGCGTTTTCAAGGCATCCCAGATATGCTGAATAATGTTCATGTCTGGAGAGTTTGCAGGCCAGCGGAGGTATTTAAACTCAGAAGAGTGTTCCTGGAGCAACTCTGCAGGTTTGTGGTATCACATTGTCCTGCTGGAACCCCCCAAGTCCGTCGGAATGCACAATAGCTTTAATGGATGCAGGTGATCAGACAGGAAGCTTTTGTACATGTCATCTGTCAGAGTCGTATGTAGACGTAATAGGGGTCCCACATCACTCAAACTGCACACGCGGCACACCATTAAAGAGCCTCCACCAGCTAACATGCTGGTTGTCTCCATACCCGTACACGTCCATCCGCTCGATACAATTTGAAACGAGACTCGCCTGATCAGGCGCCATCAACAGTCCAATGTTGGTGTTGGCGGGCCCAAGAGAGGCGTAAAGCTTTGTGTCGTGCAGTCATCAGCGGTACACGAGTGAGCCTTCGGCTCCGAAAGCCTCTATCGACTATGTTTCGTTGAATAGTTCGCACCCTGACACTTGTTGATGGCCGAGCACTTGAATCTGCAGTAATTTGCGGAAGTGTTGCACTTCTGTCAC
Source organism: Schistocerca piceifrons (assembly GCF_021461385.2). NCBI lineage: Eukaryota > Metazoa > Arthropoda > Insecta > Orthoptera > Acrididae > Schistocerca > Schistocerca piceifrons. Next base: position 380,601,828 of record NC_060142.1, read on the forward strand.
GTTGAACGATTCTCTCCAGTCGCCGTAGGTCCCTTTCTTGCAGAATCTTTTTCCGGCCGTAGCGATGTCGGAGATGTGATGTTTTACCGGATTTCTGATATTCAAAATACACTCGTGAAATGGTCGTACGGGAAAATTCCCACTTCATTGCTACCTCGGAGATGCTGTGTCCCATCGCTCGTGCGCCAGTCAAACTCACTTAAATCTTCATAATCTGTCATTGTAGCAGCAGTAGCCAATCTAACAACTGCGTCACACAATTGTTGTCTTATATAGGCGTGGCCGACCGCAGCGCCATGCTCTGCCTATTTACATATATCTATATTTGAATACGCATACCTATGCCAGTTTCTTTGGCGCTTCAGTGTATATATACGGTGTAAAAAAAACACTTAAAAATTACGTATAGAAAATGTTGGAAGGTCTAGACAGGATAACAAGAAAAACCCTTATATGTGGAAAAATGGCACCTGTGCACCGTCCGATAGGCATCACACTATCGACACTATTGATGTTGAGCGACTGCGTTCAAACTGCCTTTTAACGTATAATAAATTAGAGACGTTGCTGAAAATTGCTTACATTAATGCACAACTGGCATCTGCGTGGAAATGATTATCTAACACATTCAAAACAACCGGGTGTTTCACGAATAATAGCTGTAGCTTCAGTTAAATGGGCAACCAACTCTTCTGGAGTATATATCGGTGTCTCGTACATCAAAACGTTTCATCTCCCCCCCCCCCCCCACTCCCTTCCCCCCCCCCCACCCCACTAACACATACATACATACACACACAAACAAGAAGAAAGCCATCGGAATGAGGTGGGGAAAAGGTACTGGCCCATACCATACAATTGTAGAAAAAATTGTCTAAATGTCAATGGAAATGTGTTGTCGGACCTGACTCCCAGCGTGATGCTTCTGTTAGTAGTAGAAAGATACGGTAATTTCCTCCACCGAGCGTCTTACGCAGAAATATACCACATTTATGATAAATCTCTGTTGATGGAGAAACAACGTCAACAAGATGCAGTCAGCGTACTGCACATCAAGTAGTCAAAACATGTGTGAACTTTGGCCTACGGGAAGTCCAAAGCCAAACCCTTCAAGGGCGCTTAGAGGGGAAGTGAAGCAGCTTTGAAATTTTTGTCACATAAAAGAGTTTCTATTATCTCCTCTAAAAGCTCTAAAATTGTCTGTGTGTACATAGCTCTTTTTTTTACACCCCACAGTAGAGTAGCTTTCTTGCTCGTAAGAATGAATTCTGTACAAAATAGTCCCTAAAGTTAAGTCACTTATTTCCGTAAGACGTAGAACAAATACTGTTTAATGCGACAGTAACCACTCCAGGAGCGTTTGATATGTAAGTGCCTGCACAGAGGACATATCACTAACCTGCTTCCCATCGCACATGACCACCGCAGAGTGGTGTTAGAACTTCACTAATCACCAAACGGCGTCTTTAATAAGCCAGCGTCGCATAGGCATATCTGGTGTATATTGGAAGGAAATAATTCCATTATTCAGTTGGCTGTTTTGGATATGTAAACTCACCTTGCCACTAGGCTTTGCATTTCGTAACTAGCTTACCTACTACCGAGGCGTAACAACAGAAACGCTGCAAGTTCACGCTATAAATGGTGCTCCTTAACTTCGTGGCTACGAATGGCCCAACACGTGATATGAGCAGGGTAGCTCAACTGAACCGTGTGCCGCGCGTTTTATTAGATACTGAGGCAGGCATGAAACATTCCAGTAATGGGGAGTAACGATGATTTAGTTCTAAGATTGAAAGTATTCGTTAATTAAGGCTAGAAGTTTTAGCTTCTTGAAAAGAGGCCCATCTGCCCTTTATTTAAGTGATGCCCCTAAAACGTTACATTTGCTATAGTACCAGCTTCGAGAACGCTAACCTGGTCAGAAAAGATCTGAAAGGAAGAGACCCACTGTAATAAAACAGACTGGAATCTCATTTGGGCTCGAGTACTCTTTTGACAGACTCCGTGTCTTTATTACGTAGCAGTTTATAACATTTTCTAAGAATTGCAGCTTAGTTGAAAGTAAAAAGCATTTTAAAAGGACGATTGGTTCCAATTTCATAGCGTACAATAAATATAAACAACTATATACACTTTCTGACAACTAAAAATATGTTTCAATAACTCTGAATATGTCTAGTATGTGAGGACCAGGTTTCAAATGTAGTGGCGGCCATCCTTATAAAGGCTGCACCGGATTTTATTAAACCATTGATGAAGTCATAGCTGATTTGCTACTGCAGTTATCCTCGAATGAGTTAGTTCACGTCGATTGTCGTCGACTACATTAAAAAGCGAAAATCAAGTCTGAGCTGTTCCTAAAGGGAAAAAAAAACCCATATCAACTCTCAAGCGCGACTACTGCGGCTAGCGTATTCTCGATTTGGTCTGAAATAACACCCGCGCTTCGCAGGCCTCAGGAGCAAAGAAAAAGACCGAACTTCAGTCTGAGAGTTTTCATACAATAAAATCTAAACACATGGAAAAAGTACACGCCATCTACGTCTACGTTCCGCAAGTCACCTAATGGCGTATGGCGGAGAGTTATTGAGTATCTCTGTCACTTGTCACTCTGTCATTATAACAAATGTCGATCTTCTGCGTGGATTCTGCCCATTGATACTTTAAGTGAGGAAGGTAGGCATGTTTTTGATGAACTGGTGCGGCTACTCCGCTAGGAACACTAAAAGAGAACGATCTGCAGTTCAGAAATGAAGTGACAGAGATAATCATCTCTTCTAACTTCGTCAAAATATATTGGATTCAGTAAGCAGCAATCAAAGTATACCAAATGGGACCAGAAACTTATCGAGAGCACTTTCACAAATAATCATTCCGTTCTGAATAAAGTCGGGGATCAAAATTGGAGATAAATACATTAAAGGTACGCATCTTGACAGACTTTGACTTCACGTTCGTTGATTTCTATCTCTCTGCTTGGAAGCAGGTTCGAGCTACCGTTAAAATCTCTCCTATCTTTACGACAGGTTGTCAACCAAAGAATATCAAGGACGAACGTCGCATTCAGAAGTGTTTTTATAGCGGCCCTCCTAGTCGGGCGTGCTACCCACGCGTCTGCCGAGTGTGAGAAGTTAGGAAACATCGTGCCTGTCGGGAAACGCCTAGCCGTATCTCCAGGAGTTCCATCTAATGTTGTTTACCTGCCAGCGGCAGTCGTTCCTCAGGTTTGACAGCTCGAAGCTGCGCCATTTCGTGTACTGTTTCGGGGGCCACTTAACGTGTATGATAAACGGACAACTCGTAAAACGGATAGGGTGGCGTCGTGCGAGTCAGAAATGTAGAAACCCGACAAGAAGGACCGCTTAAATGTGCTGTTTCTATTCGTGTGGTTAGCAGACCTGACACGAAGGAGTGCTTTAATGTGCTGTTTCTATTCGCGAAAGGCAATCTTATAAATATTATGAGATCATCGTCCTAGATTGCTTTATCTAAGTGCTGGTCTGTTCTTCCTGAACTCGCGAAGATCAGATCGTGGACAGTACATGTTAGTATTACCATACGAAGCTATTCGTCACCTTGTGTAATTTCATCCTAATGTCCCGGTTTGATTGATCTACTACACGTTGTTCTCATACTGCGCAGAATTTCAAAATATTGGTTTGTAAGTGATTTAGTTTTTTGTATCTCTTGTTTGAAATGAAGTAAGTAATTTATCTATTAGTATTACAAGTTGTGCAGTTGCTTTTAAAATTTCAGTTAATAGTTAAGACAAACAATTAAGAGCTGTGTTGTGTCCAGCATAGTACCTACAGCGCATCATGTACTCGTTCCATAAAAAGCTGTGATACTTGCAATGCACCGTGAATTTCAACGAGTAGTAAACTACATAGTGACAGTTATTGAACTACACGACAAGAAACGTAAATTAGTTACAAATTACGGCGTGCACACACTTTATTCAACATATAAACGGCACTACAGATGAAACTTCCTGGCCGATTAAAACTGTGTGTCGGACCAAGACTCGAACTCGGGACCTTTGCCTTTCGCGGACAAGTGCTCTACCAACTGGGCTACCCAAGCACGACTCACGCCCCGTCCTCACAGCTTTACTTCTGCTAGTACCTCGTCTCCTACCTTCCAAACTTTACAGAAACTCTCCTACGAGGCCTATGTTTGATACTACTAGTTTTCTATTGGTCAGAAATGCCCTTTTTGGCAGAGCAAGTCTGCTTTTTGTGTCTTCCTTGCTCCAGCCATCAATGGTAATTTTGCTGCCTAGATAATAGAGTTTTTTAACTTTATCTACTTCGCGATCACCAATCCTCATTTTAAGTTTATCTCTGTTCTCACTTCAGCTACTTCTCATTACCTTCTTCTTTCTTCGATTTACTCTCAATCCATATTCTGTACTCATTAGACTGTGCTTTCCATTCAGCATATCCTGTAATTCTTATTCACTTTCACCGAGGATAGCAATGCCATCAGTCAATCTTATCATTGATCTCCTTACACCTTGAATTTTAATTCCATTCTTGAACCTTTATTTTACTTCCGCTATTGCTTCTTCGCTGTATGGCTCCAACAGTAGAGGCGAACGACTGCATCCCTGTCTTACACAATTTTTAATCTGAGCACTTCGCTCTTGGTGTTCTAGCTGTTATTATTCCCTCTTGGCGCTTGTACGTATTGTATATTACTCGTTTCTCCCAATAGGTTGCATCTATTTTTTCAGTGTTTCGAACATTTTGCACCATTCGACACCGTCGAACTCTTTTTTTCCAGGTCGACAAATCCTATGAAAGTGTCTTGATTTTTCTTTAGTCTTACTTACATTATCTAACGGAACGTAAGAACTTTCTCTCAGGTGCCTTTACCTTTCCTAAGGCCAAAGTGATCGTCATCTAACACATTCACAATTTTATTTTCTATTCTTCTGTTTATTATTCTTGTCAAGAGCTTAGATGTACAAGACGTTAAGCTGATTGTGCGACAATTGTCGCCCTTGTCAGCTCTTGCAGTCTCCGGAACTGTGTGGATAATGTTCCTTCGAAAGTCAGAGGAAATATCGCCACTCTCATACACTCTACACAACAATGTGAATAGTCGTTTTGCTGCCGTTTCCACCAATGATTTTAGAAATTCCGATTGAATATTATCTATCCCTTGCCCCTTATTTGATCTTTTTTAAATTTTGATTCTGATACTGGATCCCCTATGTCTACTATATTGTCTTCTGTTTCTTCTTCTATCACGTCATCTGCCTTAGAGAGCTTCAAACGCATGTCATAATTCCTAAGTACTTAAGAATCGCACTTCTTTGCGCATTGATTCTTTCGGACTTGTCCTTTAAATTTCAGCCTACTCTTCATCATTACTAAATTGTGATCCGAGTCTTTATAGCCACCTGGGCACGTCTTGCAGCGCAATGTCAGATTTCGCGATCTCTCTCTCTATGATGTAATCCATCTGGAATTTTCCCCTAGGTCCAGGCTTTTTCCAAGTCCTGCATTCCAGTCTCACATAGTTATTAGAGTAACAGCTTCTTTTATATACTGAAGAGCCGTTCAGTGTCCTCATATACTCTCTCTATCTCCTCATCTTCTGCTTGTGACGTCGGCCTGTACGCTTATGGCACTGATTTGTTATCGATTCCGCTGAGTACAACCCTATCACTGAAATGTTCCCAGCAGCTCTCTCTCTCTCTCTCTCTCTCTCTCTCTCTCTCTCTCTCTCTCTCTCTCTCTCTGCCCTACTGTTCCTATTCATAATGAATTATTCTCCCGTTATACCATTTTCTGCTGCTGTTGATCCGGCCCCATATGCTTCCTCTGATAGTTATCTACTTTCTACTACACTTCACCGACCTTCCCTGTATCTAGACCGAACCTCTAAATATGCATTTCCCTTTTCAAATTCTCCAGGTCCCCTACCGCGTTCTGTCTTCTGACGTTCCACTCTCCGGCTCTCTCTTCCGTTGGTTATTCGATCTTTTTTTCATGGTTACATCTCCCTTGACGGTCCCCTCCTGGATCTCCGAATAGGGGACTAATCTACGGCGGGGAGATCATCGTGACACTTTTTCGGCTACAGACCACATGTCCTGTGAATCCACATTGAGTCTTAAATGCAGTGGTTTTCACTGTTTCCTGCTTTGTACGCCGTTGATCACTGGTGATTCTTTCGCATTTTAGAAGCAGCTTTCCACCTTAAGGACACTCCTTATAGCAGGAGTCGATGGGCACCGTTGCTGCTGACTTCCATTCAAAATTTAAGCAGTGGCTAGCTTCGAACTCGGGATCCAGGACGTTTTGACTTCTAATCAAATATTTGTAACTGTGGACACAGAAGACGCCGAACAAACAAACGCACGCACACACACACACACACACACACACACACACAAACACACACACACACACACACACACACACACACACACACACACAAACACACACACACACACTCAAACAGGACTTGTGAATGTATTTTTCCTCCAATGGGTTCAGTTATCATGTATACGGAGTACAAGAGCAATCGTTGGATGTGGTTTAAGTGGACACACACAAACACACACACACACACACACACACACACACACACACTCAAACAGGACTTGTGAATGTATTTTTCCTCCAATGGGTTCAGTTATCATGTATACGGAGTACAAGAGCAATCGTTGGATGTGGTTTAAGTGGACAACTTGTTAGCAGTCCATGATTACTACAGTTCGCTTTAACTTATCGATGTGTAGAGGTGAAACACCTCTTTCCTTCTCTCACAATCTGTCTCCACAGAGCTGGAAGGTCATTGGGGCTCGGAACGTGCGACCCGCTTGGCACTGTCTATTAGCTGAGTACGTGACGTCGGCCTCCACTGGCAATTTTGCAGCTAAATTCTTTTTGTGAACAAACATTGCAACAGTTCTTGTGCTGGAAGGAGCCATGCAGAGGGCGTCGGATGAGTCGGACGTCCACGTGGGAAGTCCTTAAGGATGCCTCATGTTTAACAGGTAAGTGCGTATGCTAAGTTTTCCTTCGGTACGAATTTGCAGCCACAGCACACTTCTTCTCTTACTTCTACTAGCATGGGACTATATTCAATATACAAGTGATCATTAATTCCATTCTTGTACATTATAATTATGTTGTTCATAAAACTGTGTCAGCAACGTCAAAAAAAGTGCTATTAAAATATGCACACTGACGAATACTATGGTATCTCAGTGTTTTTGCATATAAACGCAAAAGAGTGGACATAAGAGCGAAAAGTATTCGGTACCTAACAATTCTGCATCAAAACAGACAATACATGGCCGAGAGCGTGTAGATGTTCATGTGCGAGACTGCAGTGTAACACAAGTTGGCTCGTGGGACAAGCAGCTCACGGAGTGGCGTCTGGGACGAGGCTGCCCCAGACTTTGTCCTCTCCACAACCGGTATAGCACCTCACAGGGGCAATTCACATCGCATAATTAAAGGTCTCAGTGAGAATACCAGCAGTTATTCACTGACAGCTGCAATAAGAACGCGTGTGGGCGAGATACGGCTGCTCTCTAGCATTGCGTAAATATCCAGCCACATTCGAACGAGTTAAGCCATAATTACTACGTTTGTTCCCATAAAGTCACTTTCTTGTGTAGCATGCGGTTGAAGAGGGCTTCTTTATTGTTTGAGTGCGCGTTGCTGATTGCAGACCCTTTTTTTGTCTGTTGACAGAAAATAGATCTCAGCCGTCGAGTTCTAACGCAGATCGACGAGAGCCACGAGACTTTTGTTCGAGAAACAGAACAGAATTGTACCCTATCTTTCTCAGCAGTAAAGTAATGTGGTTTCTTTACTGGCCGGTTTTTACCGTTAAAAGGTTGGTTTAACGACAGTCTACATGGACGTAATCAGAGGTGAGATACTGCACGTTCTGGACAGAATGAGGAAGTGAGTCGCCCTGGCTTACCTGATGTAACCATACTTATGTTTCTTCAAGTGATGTACGGTAGCTACATTGGTCAGCCAAAATGTTATGACCACTTGCTTAATAGCTTGTTGGTCCACCTCAGAAACGCTATATAGCAGCGGTTTTGCATGCAACTGAGTCTACAGGTACTTGGTAAGTTTCCGTTGGTGCGTGGCTCCAGACTTCTACGCAAAGGTAACGCAACGTCTGCAAATTACGGGATGGTGGTTCGTGGGCGTGCAGCTGGCAGCATGTAGCATCCAAGAAGTGTTTCATCGGGTTCAGATCATGTGAATCTGCTGATGCAGACAGCAGTCAGAGCTCACCATGGTTCTCCTCAAATCACTGTAGCAAGGTTCTGGACTCATTCCACTGACAATTATCTTGATGGAGGATATTGTCGCCGTCGGTGCAGACATCAGACTTTTTCAGATGGAAGCTGTTCGCAATAACGTCCACGTAGTCCACAGCTGACTTGGTGCCTTCGGTTACTGCTATAGGCCACATGGAAGCCTATATTAAGGTCCTCGATTGCATGAAGCTGACTGTGTCCGTGGAGCAGTGGGTGTTTCGACTAGCAGTTCTCCTGGAAGACCACTTATTCTGAAATGATCATCGACCTGGTGTAGCAATAAATATGTTCCATCTGACTAGGCGAAAGTTTCCCACAGTCCAAACTCGATGATCCTGTGCCCATTGCAATATGAAATGATGTCTTCAAGTCACCACAGGAACACGTAAGGGTCGTCTGCTGCGGAGCCCCATATTCTACATACACCAAAAGAAGTTTTGCATCACCCTGGTTCCCAGAACTCCTGAAGATAAACGTTGACTGTGGATATTGCATCACAGACACAGTCACTTGGACTGCTCAGAGATGTCACAAAACCCGCCCAAAGATGTAAACAACCGTGCATTAGCAGCGGCTATTAGACGGAGGGTTCCGACAGCCGATCAGTTCCAGTCATTCCACCAGGAAGGAGGTACACGGATCGTGTTGTCTGTAGTTCAACCATGCCTACACGGTCAATACAGTTGTTCAATGGCATCCGCATTGTTACTTTGTGCCAGGAAGTCTCTCAATAAGGGAAGTGTCCAGGCGTCTCGGAGTGAACGAAAGCCATGTTATTCGGACGTGGAGGAGACACAGAGAGACTTCAAATGGTTCAAATGGCTCTGAGCACTATGGGACTTAACATCTATGGTCATCAGTCCCCTAGAACTTAGAACTACTTAAACCTAACTAACCTAAGGACATCACACAACACCCAGTCATCACGAGGCAGAGAAAATCCCTGACCCCGCCGGGAATCGAACCCGGGACTGCAACTGTCGATGACATGCCTCGCTCAGGTCGCCGATGGGCTACAACTTCAGTGGATGACCGCTGGTGGTCATAGAAGGAGCCGTAATGGCTGTGCGATACGTAAATGTCATCCTCCGACCGATTGTGCAACCATATCGGCCGAGTATTGACGAGGCATTCGTCTTCATGGACGACAATTAGCGCCCCCATCGTGACTTCCTTCAGGATAACGACATCGCTCGACTACTGTGGCCAGCATGTTCTCCAGACATGAACCCTATCGAACATACCTGGGATAGATTGAAAAGGGCTGCTTATGGACGACGTGACCCACCAACTACTCTGAGGGATCTACGCAGACTTGCCGTTGAGAAGTGGAACAATCTGGTCCATCAGTGCCTTGATGAACTTGTGGATAGTGTGCCACGACGAATACAGGCATGCATCACTGCAACAGGATGTGCTGCGTGGTATTAGAGGTGCTGGCGTATACAGCAGTCTGGACCACCACCCCTGAAGGTGTCGCTGAATGGTGGTACAACATGCAATGTGTGGTTTCCATGAGCAATAAAAAGAGCGGAAATGATGTTTACGTTGATATCTATTCCAATTTTCAACCCAAGTCCCGTAACTCTCGGAACCGAGATGATGCAAAACTTTTTTTGATGTGTATACACTGAGCGTTGGACGGTGTGCTCCGAAACCACTGTGCCTGCACCTGCGTTGTACTCTCTCGTCAAATCCGCAAAGTTCAGCGTCTTTGCCGCTTTACAGAATGCGAAATCCTCACCATCTTTAAACTACCTTCCATCGATGCTCACGACGGTAGCACGTGAAAAGAAGACCATCCTCGGTGTTCCCGAGATGCTCGTTTCCAGGCACCAGGCCATAACAGTTTGTCCTTTGTCAAAGTCGGTTACGTCAGTGAATTTCCCCATTTCCGGCCTCTGTCGTCGGAATAATTCTTCACTTGTTTCCTATTCCCTTTTGTGCTTCCCTCTGTGTGTCATGTGCCCACAGCGGTGAAAGGTGGTATTCATCCTCGCGGCTGGCACTGATCGTAATGTTTTCACTGATCAGTGTACGTGTGCTTGTCGAGTAGAAATTTTCTGTATGCATAATGATCTGGCGACAGTGTGTGCAGCAATCTGCGGTTGTCTGCTGATGATGCTGTGGTACACGGAAGATGTCGGAAATCTCATCTCCGACATCTTCCGACTGTAGGATGATACAAAGTGACTTAGACAATTTCTAGTTGGTGTGATGAGTGGAAGCTGGCTCTAAATGTAAAATAAATGTTAGTTAATTCGGATGAGTAGGAAATACAAACCCCTACTGTTCGGATACACGATTAGTAGTGTCCTGCTTGACACAAGACTAGTCTTTTAAATATGTGGGTGTAACGTTGCAAACTGATATGAAATGGAATGACCATTTTATGATTGCGGTAGGGAATGGTCGACTTCGGTTTATTGGGATAATTTTAGGATAGTTGGCTTCATCCGTAAACGAGACCGCATGTAGGACACTAGTTGGACCTGTTCTTGAGTACTGCTTGATCCGCACCAGATCAGATTAAAGGAAGACATAGAAGAAACTCAGGGATGACCTGCTGGATTTGTTACAGGTAGATTCGAACAATTAGGTACAATCAGGCTATTATACGCACATTAAAAAAAAGTTTTGCATCACTTTGGGTCCACCGGCCGCTGCGGACGAACGATGCTAGGCGCTTAACTCCGGAACCGCGCGACTGCTACGGTCGCAGGTTAGAATCCTGCCTCGGGTATGGATGTGTGTGATGTCCTTAGGTTAGTTAGGTTTCAGTAGTTCTAAGTTCTAGGGGACTGATGACTTCAGATGTTAAGTCCCATAGTGCTCAGAGCCATTTGAACCATTTTTTAACCTCGGTTCCGAGAGCTCAGGAACCTGAACAGAAAATTGGAAGAAGATAAACATAAATATCATTTCCACCCTTTTTATTGCTCATGAAAACCACACATTGCGTGATGTGCCACCAAACACCGAGGCCTTCGGAGGTGGTGGTCCAGATTGCTGTACGCATCGGTTCCTCTAATACCCAGTAGCACGTCCTCTTGCAGTGATGCATGCCTGTATTCGTCGTGGCATACTATGCACAAGTTCTCAAGGCACTGTTAGTCCAGATTGTCCCACTCCTCAACGGCGATTTTGCGTAGATCCCTCAGAGTGGTTGGTGGGTCACGTCGCCCATAAACAGCCATTTTCAATCTATCCCAGGCATGTTCGTTAGGGTCTAGTTGAGCGATGTGGTTATCCTGAAATAAGTCACTCACAAGATGTGCACGATGGGGGCGCCAAATGTCGTCCATGAAGACGAATGCCTCGCCAGTATGCTGCCGATATGATTGCACTATCGGGTGGAGGATAGCATTCGCATATCGTACAGCCGTTACGGCGTCTTCCATGACCACCAGCGGCGTATGTCGGCTCCACGCAATGCCACCCGAAAACAGCAGGGAATCTCCACCTTGCTGCACTCGCTGGACAGTGTGTCCAAGGCGTTCAGCCTGACTGGATTGCCTCCAAACACGTCCGATTGTCTGGTTGAAGGCACATGCAACACTCAACACAAGAGAACGTGATGCCAATCCTGAGCGGTCCATTCGACACGTTGTTGGGCCCATTTGTACCGCGCAGCATGGTGTCGTGGTTGCAAAGGTGGATCTCGCCATCGACGTCGTGAGTGAAGTTGCGCATCATGCAGCCTATTGCGCACAGTTTGAGTCGTAACACGACGTCCTGTGGCTGCACGAAAAGCATTATTCAACATGGTGGCGTTGCTGCAAGCCATAATCCGTAGATAGCGGCCATCCGCTGCAGTAGTAGCCCTTGAGCAGCCTGAGCGAGGCATGCCATCGACAGTTCCTGTCTCTCTGTATCTCTTCCATGTCCGAACAATATCACTTTGGTTCACTCCCTTCTTGAGAGCCCTTCCTGACACATAGTAACAATGCGGACGCGATCAAACCGCGGTATTGACCGTCTAGGCATGGTTCAACTACAGACGTGTACCTTCCTGGTGGAGTGACTGGAACTGATCGTCTGTCGGTCCCCCTTCGTCTCACGTGCTGCTCATGCAACTTTGGGCGGGGTTAGTGACTTCTCTGAGCAGTCAATGGGACTGTGATACAATATCCATAGCAATGTCCTTCTTCAGGAGTTGAGGGAACAGGGCTGATGCAAAACTTTTTCTGATGTGTGTATGTACGCGTATAAATTCAATTTTTGTGCATATGTGTAATTTTTTTTAGTTGCGTTAGAAGATCTCAGACGTTATTTGTAACAATGTCTACTTTCGTTTTGCCATATTAGCATATGACTGTTACAACAATGATTTTTACAGTAGAAATAACCACTAACTTTCTGGCTTTAATAGAGGCGGAAAAGGAAGCTACATGAAAATGTTAGAAATCCACAAACATTCAGTAAAACATCCGAATAACATTTTAGACGAAGAAACTTGAAGTTAGAAATAAAGAAATATATTGAGAACTTTTACAATATTATAATCGGTAGTAGACAATTCAGAACAAAAGACAGTTGTAGACTTTACGCTTTATAAATAGATTCCCCCCCCCCCCCCCCCCCCCCCATGAACCATGGACCTTGCCGTTGGTGGGGAGGCTTGCGTGCCTCAGCGATACAGATAGCCGTACCGTAGGTGCAACCACAACGGAGGGGTATCTGTTGAGAGACCAGACAAACGTGTGGTTCCTGAAGAGGGGCAGCAGCCTTTTCAGTAGTTGCAAGGGCAACAGTCTGGATGATTGACTGATCTGGCCTTGTAACAATAACCAAAACGGCCTTGCTGTGCTGGTACTGCGAACGGTTGAAAGCAAGGGGAAACTACAGCCGTAATTTTTCCCGAGGGCATGCAGCTTTACTGTATGATTACATGATGATGGCGTCCTCTTGGGTAAAATATTCCGGAGGTAAAATAGTCCCCCATTCGGATCTCCGGGCGGGGACTACTCAAGAGGATGTCGTTAACAGGAGAAAGAAAACTGGCGTTCTACGGATCGGAGCGTGGAATGTCAGATCCCTTAATCGGGCAGGTAGGTTAGAAAATTTAAAAAGGGATATGGATAGGTTGAAGTTAGATATAGTGGGAATTAGTGAAGTTCGGTGGCAGGAGGAACAAGACTTCTGGTCAGGTGACTACAGGGTTATAAACACAAAATCAAATAGGGGTAATGCAGGAGTAGGTTTAATAATGAATAGGAAAATAGGAATGCGGGTAAGCTACTACAAACAGCATAGTGAACGAATTATTGTGGCCAAGATAGATACGAAGCCCACGCCTACTACAGTAGTACAAGTTTATGTGCCAACTAGCTCTGCAGATGACGAAGAAATTGAAGAAATGTATGATGAAATAAAAGAAATTATTCAGATTGTGAAGGGAGACGAAAATTTAATAGTCATGGGTGACTGGAATTCGAGTGTAGGAAAAGGGAGAGAAGGAAACATAGTAGGTGAATATGGATTGGGGGACAGAAATGAAAGAGGAAGCCGCCTGGTCGAATTTTGCACAGAGCACAACATAATCATAACACTTCGTTTAAGAATCATGAAAGAAGGTTGTATACATGGAAGATCCATGGAGATACTAAAAGGTATCAAATAGATTACATAATGGTAAGACAGAGATTTAGGAACCAGGTTTAAAATTGTAAGACATTTCCAGGGGCAGATGTGGACTCTGACCGCAATCTATTGGTTATGACCTGTAGATTAAAACTGAAGAAACTGCAAAAAGGTGTGAATTTAAGGAGATGGGACCTGGATAATTAAAAGAACCAGAGGTTGTACAGAGATTCAGGGAGAGCATAAGGGAGCAATTGACAGGAATGGGGGAAATAAATACAGTAGAAGAAGAATGGGTAGCTTTGAGGGATGAAGTAGTGAAGGCAGCAGAGGATCAAGTAGGTAAAAAGACGAGGGCTAGCAGAAATCCTTGGGTAACAGAAGAAATATTGAATTTAATTGATGAAAGGAGAAAATATAAAAATGCAGTAAGTGAAACAGGCAAAAAGGAATACAAACGTCTCAAAAATGAGATCGACAGGAAGTGCAAAATGGCTAAGCAGGGATGGCTAGAGGACAAATGTAAGGATGTAGAGGCCTATCTCACTAGGGGTAAGATAGATACCGCCTACAGGAAAATTAAAGAGACCTTTGGAGATAAGAGAATTACTTGTATGAATATCAAGAGCTCAGATGGAAACCCAGTTCTAAGCAAAGAAGGGAAAGCAGAAAGGTGGAAGGAGTATATAGAGGGTCTATACAAGGGCGACGTACTTGTGGACAATATTATGGAAATGGAAGAGGATGTAGATGAAGATGAAATGGGAGATATGATACTGCGTGAAGAGTTTGACAGAGCACTGAAAGACCTGAGTCGAAACAAGGCCCCCGGAGTAGACAATATTCCATTGGAACTACTGACGGCCGTGGGAGAGCCAGTCCTGACAAAACTCTACCATCTGGTGAGCAAGATGTATGAAACAGGCGAAATACCCTCAGACTTCAAGAAGAATATAATAATTCCAATCCCAAAGAAAGCAGGTGTTGACAGATGTGAAAATTACCGAACTATCAGCTTAATAAGTCACAGCTGCAAAATACTAACACGAATTCTTTACAGACGAATGGAAAAACGAGTAGAAGCCAACCTCGGGGAAGATCAGTTTGGATTCCTTAGAAACACTGGAACACGTGTGGCAATCCTGACCTTACGACTTATCTTAGAAGAAAGATTAAGGAAAGGCAAACCTACGTTTCTAGCATTTGTTGACTTAGAGAAAGCTTTTGACAATGTTGACTGGAATACTCTCTTTCAAATTCTAAAGGTGGCAGGGGTAAAATACAGGGAGCGAAAGGCTATTTACAATTTGTACAGAAACCAGATGGCAGTTATAAGAGTCGAGGGACATGAAAGGGAAGCAGTGGTTGGGAAGGGAGTAAGACAGGGTTGTAGCCTCTCCCCGACGTTGCTCAATCTGTATATTGAGCAAGCAGTAAAGGAAACAAAAGAAAAATTCGGAGTAGGTATTAAAATTCATGGAGAAGAAATAAAAACTTTGAGGTTCGCCGATGACATTGTAATTCTGTCAGAGACAGCAAAGGACTTGGAAGAGCAGTTGAATGGAATGGACAGTGTCTTGAAAGGAGGATATAAGATGAACATCAACAAAAGCAAAACAAGGATAATGGAATGTAGTCTAATTAAGTCGGGTGATGCTGAGGGAATTAGATTAGGAAATGAGGCACTTAAAGTAGTAAACGAGTTTTGCTATTTGGGAGTAAAATAACTGATGATGGTCGAAGTAGAGAGGATATAAAATGTAGGCTGGCAATGGCAAGGAAAGCGTTTCTGAAGAAGAGAAATTTGTTAACATCCAGTATTGATTTAAGAGTCAGGAAGTCATTTCTGAAAGTATTCGTATGGAGTGTAGCCATGTATGGAAGTGAAACATGGACGATAAATAGTTTGGACAAGAAGAGAATAGAAGCTTTCGAAATGTGGTGCTACAGAAGAATGCTGAAGATTAGATGGGTAGATCACATAACTAATGAGGAAGTATTGAATAGGATTGGGGAGAAGAGAAGTTTGTGGCACAACTTGACCAGAAGAAGGGATCGGTTGGTAGGACATGTTCTGAGGCATCAAGGGATCACCAATTTAGTATTGGAGGGCAGCGTGGAGGGTAAAAATCGTAGAGGGAGACCAAGAGATGAATACGCTTAGCAGATTCAGAAGGATGTAGGTTGCAGTAGGTACTGGGAGATGAAAAAGCTTGCACAGGATAGAGTAGCATGGAGAGCTGCATCAAACCAGTCTCAGGACTGAAGACCACAACAACAAATAGATTTTCATGTTAGACATAAATTTTATAACAAAACATACCTGTGACGCATAAATCGATTTTTTAACAGTCGTCTGCAAAAATGATAGATTAAAAGTAGATCATAATTAAAAACACACACACACACTCACACACACACATATATATATATATATATATATATATATATATATATATATATATATATATATATATCGACTTTTCTCGTGAAATCTCAAAACTATATGACAATTCGAGCCGAAAGTTGCCTCCTACCTCGAGCTTCTTCACAGCGCAACCTGTGTAGGTTGTTGGGACAAAGAGATAAGGGAAATCGGCTGCGTCCTTTTCTGTGAAAATATCCCAAAGTTCGCTTTGCTAGGTTTAGGGAAACCCAGATCTGAGTGGCAGAACGGAGATTCGAAATCAGTTTGCGCCGAATGCTTTAACGACTGCAACACTTCCCTCAGTCCCGTTTCGGCCAGTATCATAAATGATCTCCATGAGGCTGACGGTGAGTAAATTGTTATCCTGATGAAGACCGCATGAAACGCTTAACACACTATAACGGAGGCGTAAGTACATGGTAATCTTGAAGCAGCAATGAGAGTCGTCTTGTACACGATGTCTGTACGCAGGATAACAACTTTGCTGAAATTATATAGCTGGATTGTACCGCTAGAATTATAGGATAGCGTTCGGATATGACAGAAGTGGTAGATTTCTGAAGCCTGTCTTACTGATCAAATATTTAAGGGTAACGCCACTATGCGATACGAAACGGAACGAATATGTGAAATCAATGTTAAAGGAAAGCGAATGGAATGCTTAGTCTGTATGTATATTGGAAGAACTGTGAGAAAGTGCTGTGAAGCCGTAAAAAACTGCATACGTTAGTATATCCCATTTCAGAATACTGTTACAATGTTTCAGATCTTATCAAGTAAGCTGCACAAAGCTGCACAACACACATCGGAGGAATTCATGCATTACAAGGCCCGTAACCGGTTCGTATAGCGCATATGAAAGAGGAACATCGATAGTCAGCGTGATTAAGTGGGAATCGTTTTGGAAGTAATCCGAAGTGGTTGCCGCAAAATACTGTTGGGAAAATTTAGAGATCGGCTACTGGAGGTAGACTCTCTATCAATATTACTGGCTCTATTGCGTGTCTCTTGTAGGTATCATGAACGTAGCGTAAGAGACTGGCGCGTATAAGTGGTCAGAAACAGTCTGAAAATTTGTAAAGGGGCTGCAGTGGAGGCTGCACTGAGAAATAATTGCTAAGAAGAAAATCATATACGTTGCATAGTTTCCGAGTTATTTATAATTGAAGTTAGCCAATCAGGTCGTCGCGCGTGGAGATTCAAGCAGCCTGCCAGAGACAGGGTTGCCAAACGTGTTCTACGTATGATTTCCTCAAGCCGAAAAAATTTTGCTTTTGCTGAAGTAGCTCAAATCTATCACTTCCGAAAATAGCACATTTTAACCAGTAAGAGAATTTGAACAAGTGATGATTCACAGATGTCTGTGCATAATCTCATTTTAGTGCATGTAGTGCTTGAACTTGACCACGCGAAGACCCGATTGGATAACTTCAATGCTAAATAACTCGGCGCGACGTGTCGATTTTTCTTTTGTAAACAATTATTTCTTAGCTTAACCTCCACTGTAACACCCTTACAATCTTTCCAGTCAGGTTTTGACCACACTGTTAGGTGTACAAATGATTATTTAACCCTTGGACCTTTTGACAAGGCGATAAGACAAGCAGTGGCAAATTCTGGTAGCAAGTATCCTCCGTCAGACATTTCATGGTAGCTCGCGGAACGTTTATGTCGATGCACAGGTAGGTGAACCGCTGAGCGTCTTTCCGCTATCCGCTGGGTTCGCTTCGCAATCGGACCGCGCCCTGTCGGATGCCAGGCAGCCTCCCACTTTGTTCTCGGAATGAGTTGCCTCAGGCGACGCGCCATAAATCCAGGCGGTGTTCCAGAATAACAGATTCGGTGCAAGTTTATTTATAGCAGGCTACGGCCGCGCTAACTCCCACGCGCCACGCCTTTCGCATTGTTCACGCCGGCTCTGTCTGGCTACGTTTGGAGGAACCAGTCCAGTCACAGTCGACCAGGGCGTCGCCACCGTCGGACCAACTCGCTTGTCGGAAGCAAAGAGACCCACGGCAGACGTCGTATTACTGTAAGATTATTGAACATGCTCAAGACAAGAGAAGGGCTCCTATGGACGTACACAGTGACCAATAATGGAGCAGTATTTGGCAAAAATTAAGGCCCTTTACGAGTGGAGTGGAGAGCGCTATGGAGAACACAGTGTTCGTAGTTCGATGTCTTTCGAAGCAGATCAGCATATGAGGTTATAAAGAAAGCTATGTATAATATTAATACTATATTCTGACTACGTGAACATATATGATATTAACAGAAGTTCACTTTTTCTCAATACCAAATCGTTGGTAGGTAAAATTTGTAGTAAGTTCATAGAGCTTACACATACTTGCTCAGTCAGTAGCTACACAAGTCGTAAAATCCTGTGACTATAGAAGAGGTAGACGAGTATCTAAGTACCAAGAACTGACTGGCGCTCTTGCGAGTTTTGTCGAACAACAGTAGACATACTGACATTTTAGAACAAACTCGTATTTACGAGGATAATCCCAAAAGTAAAGTCTCCTATTTTTTTTATAAGTACATAGACCTGATTATTTCTACAGTGGTTTACATCAGTTTGCAGCTTGAACATTTAGCTATTTTTCGACATAATCACCATTTCTGTCGATGCATTTTTGTAGAAGCTGTGGCAGTTTCTGCCATACCAGCTCGCCGCGATGCTGTTCAAAAAGTTATGAACCTCTCCTTTCATCTCGTCGTTGGAGCTGAATCGCTGGGACCACAATTAACGCTGACAGGTACTGTGAGACCCTGAAAAAACTCAAACGGGCTATTCAGAACCGGAGAAGAGGAATGTTGAGCAAGGGCGTACACATTCTCCATGACAACGCTCGCCCACACATCGCTCGGCAAACCGTTGCTCTCTTGCAACAGTTTCAGTGGAACATAATCACCCACCCACCCTATAATCCTGACTTGGCGCCCAGTGACTATCACCTGCTCCCTAGGTTAAAAGAATATTTGGCCGGAAAGCGATTCAGCTCCTACGACGAGGTGAAAGAAGAGGTTTATAGCTTTCTGAACAGCATGGTGGCGTGCGGGTATGGCATGGGCATACAAAAACTGCCACAGCGTCTATAAATATGCATCGACAGAAATGGTGATTATGTCGAAAATTAGCTAAATGTTCAAGCTGCAAACTGATGTAACCCACTGTAGAAATAAACAGCTCTATGTACTTATAAAAAAATAGGAGACCTTACTTTGGGATTACCCTTGTAATAACTGACGCCATAGCTTAGGAACCATGACCTCTATTGTTATAGGAAATGAAGAAATGCCATCTGGATCTCATTTTTTATAGTTATATCAACGTACTAGCTTTATAATTTATTTACATAGCCCAAGTCATTGCTTTCGATAGAAAATGAAAATGGAATGGCTTGAAAGGCTCATAAGAAAACTATCAAGTCAACCTTACATGTGAGACTTTACTTAAAAAAAAAAAAACAAAAAAAAAAAACTTTAATGACTTGAGACACTTCTGACATTTCCTACTCTTAATGGGTATAGTCGTACGCTTTTCGACCATTATTAGACTGCCGGCCCTTAGTGGCCGAGTGGTTCTAGGCGCTACAGTCTGTAACCGGGCGACCGCTACGGTCGCAGGTTCGAATCCTGCCTCGGGCATGGATGTGTGTGATGTCCTTAGGTTAGTTAGGTTTAAGTAGTTCTAAGTTCTAGTGGACTGATGACCTCAGAAGTTTAGTCCCATAGTGCTCAGAGCCATTTGAACCAAGTTACCCACAAAACGGGCAATCAAATTAAATAGCCGAATTTATTGTGATGAAATGGGTATTTGGGAACTCCGTGGGAAAGTACTGTTATTTGAAAAAATCTTGTGGGAGTAAAATGCTAAGAATGAATTACTATTCAGTTGCATCCTGTACAACTACCATGAAACAGCATCTTCATCTGCATAAATACTAAGCAAGCGACTGTATGGTGCACGACGGAAGGTACATTGCACCAATATTGTTTTCCTTTACATTCAATTCGCGTGCTGACCGAGGGAGGAATTACTGTCTATATCTGCCCTAATCTTATCGTAATGATCCCTACACGAGATATACGGTGGTGATGGCGGCACCGTCTTCTTAAAATAAAGGTTCTCTAAAAGGCCCACCAGGTATTTTGTGAGAACTACATCGACTTTCTACTAAGGAAACCGATTTAAGTTTCTCGTGCATTTGTGTTACATTTTCGTTACGGCTATGCCCAGTAGTAACGATCCCAGTAGCATTTGATGCCTGTCGTCATGCCTACTTGCTGTAGATGCCAAACACTCGAACAATATTCTAAAATTCACCGCACTAGAGCCTTTAAATCTGTAAAGGAAATTGCATTTTCTCACAACCCTTCCTACCAATCTGAGTCTTTCATTCTAATAAGCAAATGACATGTCAAAGGTCCCAGAAGTCGCCATCAAAGGATAAATTGGGTGAAGTGATAATGGTACTAAGTTTTTCAACAATATGCTGAACGCCTCATTGATAAGATGAGATGATTTATATACGTTATTCACTTGCAGCACTTACACGAGTGGCGTTCAGTAAGTAGTGCAACACCTTTTTTCTGGAACCAAGATGGTTTTATTCAGGATTTCAATACACCACATTATACCCCACCCTTTTGTCTACAAAACCCTATTTTTCAACATAATTTCCGTTTAATGCTACGGCCTTACGCCACCTTACTGGGGGGACGTGAATGACCGCATGGTAGCACTCTACTGGTCTATGTCAGAGCCAACGTTTTGCGCATGGATAATCTCCCCGTCATCCACGTAGGGGCCAAAAAAATGGAAGTCAGAAATTGCGAGATCCCGCCGGCTGTAGCGTGGATGAGGATGAACGGTCCACTTAAGTTTTGCGAGGTCCTCTCGGATATGCAGACTTGTGTGACGCCTTGCGTTGCCACGGAGAAGAAATTCTTTTGGATTTTTGTAGCAACGATCACTCTGGACTCGTTTCTCAGATTTCCAGAGGGCAACACAGTACACTATGAGGGAGGGAATCAAACAGAATATCCCCTTCAGAGTCCCAGAAGGCTGTCGCCATGGTTTTACCAGCTGAGGGTGCGGCTTTGAACTTTTTCTTCGGAGGAGAGGTGGCCATTCCGTGGATTGCCATTTTATTTCCTATTCCAAGTGATGAAGCCATGTTTCATGGCCTGTAATAATGTTCGACAAAATATTGTCACTATTAGCCACGCAAAGCGCAAGACATTCCGCACAGATCTTCCTTTGTTGCTCTTTATGGTCTTCTGTTAGGCGGTGAGGAATCCAGCAGGCATACACCTCTGAGTATTCCAACGTGTGGGCTGCAAACAGAGACGTCCAGTTGAAGATTGAGGTTCTTAGTAGTGATTCCCGGATCACCTCGAATGAGAGTTCCCGCACGTTCCAACATTGCAGGAGTCACATTTGTGTGCATTCTGCCAGCATGTAGGAGGTCGGAGAGGTTTGCGAGACCTTGCCGCGATGACGACAGACGCCTCGCCCAACGACTCACCGTGCTTTTGTACCCTGCCAGGTCTCCGTTGACATTCCGCAAGCGCCTACAGAACAACTGCAATGCTCTGGTTTCGAAGGCTACGTATAGCACCGCTGCCTATCGGAACTTCATGAAACTATTGGGAATGAAACGGGAATATTCCACCACGTCCCACAACAAACTGCGTATTTTTTCAATGGATAGTGGCCGAGAAAAAAAATTGTACCATTACTTATTGAAAGCCGTCCTAGAAAACGACGATTGTGCCGTACAGTATGCTCTACCGCTAAACGTGAAGTTTATAAGGGAATGGTTCGCGATATAACGATAACTGTTTGTGATTAAGGGTTTTGCTTGCCGTGTGTTAGGGGGCTGGGTGCGCAGCGGCCAGTACACGGCGCCCCGCCGCCCTGGTCGCTGTACCTGGAGTGAGTCGCGCGGGCGTTATCCCCTGCCCGTGACTAATCGGCCGGCGCGCTGCAGCGAGTTATTCCGCGAGCCTCGCGGCCGCAAGATTTATGCGCGATTAATGGCGGGCGTGCGCTCGCTCGGGAACGAACCTGCCTGAGTCAGCGCGGGCTGCGAGAGGCGAGTCCCAGCCGAGCACCCGGCGGGCGTCTCCACGCTGTCCCGGCCGCGCCTCCGCCACCGCCGCTTCTTCTAATTGGCGCACTGGCTGCAGCACTGGTGTAGCTCCAAGAGCTGTCCTCGATTCCTTGATGCCTGCCTGTGATGACGTCCTCAGAAATACTGACTCGTGAATCTTAGAGCACAGCCGTTTAAGCATTAATATCGTACTGGTTAACATCCCACTTCTGATCTAGGTTTCTTTAGGTTTTTCCTTGGTTATAGTATTAAAATCGGAAATATCATCCGTTTGTGCTTCCGAAAGATACACAATTGGATGAGATTGAGATAAAAGTCCCATGCCTCCCAAACCTAAACAGAGTCAAAACAGAACAAACTAGACTAAGCCCTAATATCCACTGCACCGAAACCTGTCCTAACCATTTCTATTGCCTCCGTCTGAGCAGTTTTCGGAAGGGCCAGTGGCACCGATCAACCGCCGTTGACCAGCAGCGCTTGGTAGATCCGGACGGTGACCCATCCAAGTGCTAGCCAATCCCAACAGCGCTTAACTTCGGTGATCTGGCGGGAACCGGTGTTATCACTGCAGCAAGGTCGTTGGCAACCGTCACTAGCACTAAGCCGATGGTTAAATCAAAACTGGATGAGAAGCAGGGTACAGAATATGGGGTTACGATCCAGAAACGAAAATATGACAAGCTAATGATGCAATATATATCCTGACCATGTGCACCTCCATACAGCGTCTGCATTCGCCACAAGGCAGAGTATGACAGGATGGTCAGTAGACACCCCCTGGGCCATATAGATACAGGCAGCCACAATTACAGTAGGTGTTGAAAGTGGTTTCCACGTGCCTTAACGCATGCGTGTACGCGCCGTATCATGTTCTATCTTACACGTTGACATCAGCGAGCCTGCATCCGAACAGCGTCAAGGGCATCATGAATACGCTGCTCCAATGGCTCTACATTTGAAATGGGTTCTGCATATACGGTACTTCTGAGATGCCCCATACCCACACTTGGCACGGGTTGAGATCCAGTGAACGAGCAGGCCATGTAACTGGAACCACTAGTCCGATCCATCGAACAGGGACGACACGATTGAGATGCGTCTGCACGTTCACGCCGAAGTGGACTGGAGCACCATTAGGTAGCAGCCACATAATCCTTTGAATCGTCAATGTTACGCCTTCCGGCAATGCAGGTAGTCTCCCGTAAGAAACACCCATAGTTCTGGCCTGTTGGGTGACGTGGAAGGAAGACTGGTCCCAAAATACCGTTGCCAATTATCCTTGAACATA
The DNA here is from genome assembly GCF_021461385.2 of Schistocerca piceifrons. Classification (NCBI taxonomy): domain Eukaryota; kingdom Metazoa; phylum Arthropoda; class Insecta; order Orthoptera; family Acrididae; genus Schistocerca; species Schistocerca piceifrons. The sequence goes on from NC_060142.1 coordinate 380,625,557, forward strand.
CATCTGGCTGTAGCAAAGCTGATGATTCGCTGTCACCATAGTGAGGGGGTTCTGCATACTATCCTACAGATGACTGTTATGAAAGCGAAGATACCGCTCCACGTAAATGTGGCCTCATTTGTGAATAGGATGGATGACACAAATACAGGAATCGTGGTTGCCTGGTGAAGAAATCAGTGACGAAACTGCTTTTGATGTGGAAAGTCTGTCGCTAAGAGGCCCTCCATACGGTGTAAGTGATAAGTGTAGTAACAGTTGTCATGGAGAATGTTCCACACGGTCGCCTGGCTTACCCTGTACTGGTGGGCCAACTGCCTGTTACTGACACGGCGGGCGCCTTCCACACTGTTAATCACATTTTCCTCCACGTCTGCTGTCCGAACATTTCGAGTACATATTTCATGATTTCCTGCTTCCTGAAATGACCCTGTCTCAGACAAATGGCGAAACACAATTGCAAACATTGAATGCTGTGGCTGTGTCGGCGGGGAGAGGTTTCCTGATACAATTGCAGACCGCCGCCCGTTGCCATGTGCTTTTCCGTAAGTATACACCATGTCGGCAAGCTCTCGATTCAAATGCGGAACCATAGTGTGCAACGCTGTCTCACATCCACTATAAGGTGAATCAGCAAGAGAAGTAAATCACGCACAACATTACCAATGTCTATGGCAGAAGAGGGCACTAGGGCACAGAATAAGGAACAGTACCGCCCTCTAGGAAGAAACTACGCATAATGTAACTATGGCTGCATGGTACAGCGCGTATTAGACTGCAGAGTCTGTAGCAAAGTATAATTGAATAATTGGTCTCTTGCATGGGAACCATGCGTTTGCGGACATAAGTTCATTAGATCTTCTTTGTTCCGTAACCTCTCACTGATCAGTCCCTGGAGTTTGTACACGGTGGAAAAAATCACCGTATATTTAAATTTCGTAGCGTTTTACTTTGCATCTTGGTATCCTGGGTGCTATGGATTTATTATTTACTTATCGACTATAATGTTTTATTTGTAGTTCACTATTGCTAATTGATTTTAAATATTGTCATTTTGTCATTTGGAGATATTGGGTTGAACTGTGGACGCTAAAAATGGAGTGCCAAATGGAGAAATCAGAACATTTCCGGCATATTCTTGGGTTTCAGTTCAATAGAGGGGTGACAGCAGTAGAGGCAGTCAGAAGCACTTGCGCTGTGTATGGAAATAATGACATTGGACAGAGCGGGCAAGAAAACGGTTTTCTCGATTTTAAGGAGGACCATTTTGACATTGGTGACTCTCGAAGTTCAGGAAGACTTTCGTGGTTTGATGAAAATCTTTTAAACACATTATTCCACAATTATTCACTTCTGTGTACCCGAGAACTGGCAGATGTGATGAACTGTGATCATGCGACCACTGTGCGACATTTGCATGCAGTGGGGAAGGTTCAAAAATTGGATGTACTGATGGGGTATGCTGTAAGACAAAAGCACAAAAAAGAAAGGAATGGCTGAGATCAATAAAGGAACAGCTCCTCGTACAAAGACCTGCTGCACCCACAAACGGTAATGTTCTCCATCTGGTGGAGCAGCGATGGCCTGGTGTGCTACAAATAGCTGACATTTATTGTCAACAACTGAGGCGTCTTGCGGACGCAGTCCAACACCAGGAAGACTCCATGAAGTGCTGCTACTCGATAACGCCCGCCCGCATTCTGCTAGACTGACAAAAAACACTGCACAGCAGATGGGTTGGGAAGTCATTCCGCACCAACTTTATTCACATGATCTTGCATCCTCAGATTTTCACATTTTGCGCACTCTATCGAGCAACGTTCAAAGAACTTGCTTTCCAGATGAAAATGCGCTCCGAACATGCATCGACGAGTGCTTCACCTCAAAACGATGTGATTTCTACAGTCGTAGAATCGAAAAGTTACCCCTACGTTGGCAGACAGTTTTTAAGAAGTGAAGAGGAATCTATTATTGATGAATAAAGTCTCTGTTATTTATATCTGTTGTGTTTATTGCACTTGTAGAAAAACGCTAGGAATTTATGCAACAATCCCATAGCGAAAAGCCTCCTGCTACTCTTGAAGGGCACTGGTTGGCTGCACTGCAATCACGGGGAGTGAAACTACACGATACACCCTGTTTCGACGTTGTCAATAGTGGGTTGGGGCTTTCATTGTTTTTATCTCCCTGACCAAATCAAACCAAATCAAGACCCAATCGAAAAGAAGATCCCAATAATCCACCCTCTCCCGTATGGAGAGAGAAAGAAAACGATAAAAAGAAAACTAAAAGATAAAATAACCATGAACCTTATGATGTTTTCAGACTGTTTGACACTAGCGAGTTTCTGTCTAAACTGACTGCTCGTGGACAGTGCGCTCCATTTACCAGCGTCTAAATCAGCAGCCAGTCACATCGAGAGTAGGTCGGTAACGTCAATGGTCAGCTGCTGCTGCTGCCGAGCGTACGGTTCGAAAAGTCTAAGTATGATGACTGCGCTCGCACAGAAACGGGGAGCAGTGGAGCCGTCTGCCAACGTCGTGACTCTCCTTGTTGACTAATGTTACAGTAATCGGTTTTGTGTCTCTGTGTCTTCTTAATCACTACTTTACCATTTCTTTTTTTTTCATAACATACTGCGAAGGCAGCATGAGAAGTTAATTTTTTTCTAACGCAAAAAAAGAGTTTACAGTAACTGGACAATGAGAGAGCCTACATTTTGCCTAAGTAATAACGTAAATAGACAAAGTAGTTTTTAACCGGAACTCTTTCTTAAATATATTCACATCTACACTCTGCAAGCGATCTCATGTCTTCTGGCAGATGGTACTTTTGCCATCACTACTTATTTCGCCTTTCCTGTTCCGTTCACGAATGGCACTGTGAAGATCGACCGTCGATGGACCCCCATTTGAGCTCTAAATTAACTGATTCTCCCGTCGTTGCCACAACGTCAGAAAACAAATGTTGGAGAAGGTAATGAACTACCCGACTCTGATTCGAACTTAAGCTCTCAACAGTCAGCACCCTTATCTAGGACACCCTCTATGAGTATTGCTTTAGTCATTAATAAAAAGGCTCACTCTCATTTTCGCCTACTTAATGTTGTTACTATATTTCGACTTTTTGTAAGAATGATGGGCCATCTTAACCTTACCTTCACCGTTGAGTATTGTCAGAATATATTTTGGTGCCGATTTATAAACGCAAATAACCGCTAATGTCTACCGAGTCTCAGTACAAAGATAAAACGCCACGGGCGCTACAGCAGACACATCTGTCACGAATAGTCCTTTGAGACAAGGAAGCCCCCTTGTAAAAATTACTTTACATCCACTACGATTTCTTTGATTACAGCTGATCACCATGTTCTGTAACAAATCCATTTTAATCTATTAAAATACAGATATCTTAAACAATATCTTGATTACAGATTGGCTGTTTCACACTTCAATGGATAATAAGCTCTAATGACCGACAGATGATTAAAATTGCCTGCCGACCCTTAAATCGAACTGTGGCCTGTGCCTTAGGCAGGCAGCACTCTTAGCTTCAAAAATGGTTCAAATGGCTCTGAGCACTATGGGACTTAACATCTGAGGTCATCAGTCCACAAAACTTAGAACTACTGAAACCTAACTAACCTAAGGACATCACACACATCCATACCCGAGGCAGGATTCGAACCTGCGACCGTAGTAGCAGCGCGGTTCCGGACTGAAGAGCCTAGAGCCACTCGGCCACAGCGGCCGGCCGCAGTCTTAGCAACCATGCCATCCGATTACTATTAAAGAAAATAAATCTCCTGAATCAGTCCGCGATCATTGTGCATTTTTTTTAATAAAGCCATCTGTAATAACGTTTCGTCTGTTGTTACCATTGTATCAAAACTTATAACTTGTAAAACATCAATAACACCTATGCCTGAGCAGAGCGCCACCCCACCTGATCAGGCCTCACGACTTGACTCATGCTGGCATCTTTGCCACCTTCAAGAGAATGTTTACATCATCATTTATGTGAAGTATCATTTGTTTCGTTGAAGATTTCTCAAGAAAAGGACAAGCAGCAGAACTCGTCATTTCCAGCAGAAAATCTTGGTTCAAATACATAGTAGAAAATATGTACAAAGGTTGCTTCAAAACGACGGTGTTACTAGGCTATGGTCAGAGGAGATTGTACCAATTAGACCTGTAAAGAAAGCAAGTGATGTCAAATGTTTATTTCCGTCATCCACCGCAAAAAGTATTCGTTACTATAAGAGTTTTAGGCTATATTCCCCAAATTACGTAAAAAAACTTTCTATAGCCAAGATCGAATAAATACTTTATTTTCAACAACCGGCTTTTTTTTCAACAACAGGCTTTGCTACCGTATTCTGGTTTTCAAAAATGTTTTATCAGAAAACGTGTTCATTGAGAATTAGAACCTCATGTCAAGTTGTCTTATTAGGCAAGGAGTGTAGCACGTTATACAATTTTCTCCGCTAATATGACAACTTGACATGAGGTTCTAAGTCACACTCAAAACGTTTTCGGATAAATTTTTTTTGAATAATGACGGCAAAGTCTGTCGAAACCGGTTCTCAAAAATAAAGAAGTATTTATGAAATCTTAGCTATAGAAAGCTTTTTACCGACTAAAAAAAGATCGCTTCTGCTCATTTCTCAACACGAGAAAATTCGATTCTTCACATTAATTGCACGTAACTCGTCACACGTTCTTCATGAACTACTTCAACACTGGCCACGCGTCTAAAACACTAATTACAATTAAAGTTTTATATGGCGATCGTTGACGGAAATAAAATTATTTCAAAGTAAATCACTTTAGATCAGTGATTCACTCTAATTTTGCTCCGTTCAGTCATGTGGAGGAACTTCCTATGAGCACGCAATTACAGAAAGAGATTGTACGTCAACGTTACAAGTTAAATTCTTCCACAACGCGCTGAGCGTTAGTTTCTGACACAGGAAGAGAGGACCGGACGCTGGCAGCATCCGCCCTGCACGTAACAATCACAGGTGTTTGTGTGCTCTCACTTTTCTGTTTAGGAGAAGGCCGGAAGAGGTGACTTTTTGTACTAATTACAAGAGACACTGGAAGCTAAATAACTTAACACATGGGACAAAGTTTACATGTTTCACAAACGGATCGGCTTCACAACTTTTTTGATGCTGTAATGATATGACGGACTACGGTAACACTTATAAATAAAAAGGCAAGCCATGAGCGAAAGATTTTCCAAAAGTGCTAAATTTTATGATGGCGCAATACTGAAGTTTACCAAATTGAACTAAATACGTATAAATCGATATCTTTGAAAAGCCACCCAAACAAATTATTCCTCAGATCAAGTGAACTATTTACTTACAGTATTGCGCAACGTGTATCATCATACAAAATTCTCGCTTAACTTGCGCGACAAATTCGGATAAAATACCAAGCTTTCGATAACTGCTCCATCATCGTCTGACTGTCGTGAAACTGGTGTCACTCCCTCTTTTATATCCAGAGGACGGCATGTAATTGTCTATATTACATCACGGAGATGGCACATACTCAGGTGGTGCCTTCCGTGTCCATAGATTACGTTTGCGCTCGCTGTGCAGAGTAAAGCCCGTGCAGAGTCGTTCGCAGCGCCACCACCTATAACACGTGGTAAGTTACGTGAAGTATTCCTCTGCGGTCTTCCTTTATTAAGTGTACTCTTCCACGCATTGCTAATTGCATAACCGGTGTCTCTGCTGAGGTAAACGCACAGGCTAATTTCCACTATTTCGCTAATCACAGAGTCCCAATAGTTTGAAGCGTAAGCTGGAATTCACGTATGGACAAATATATTCTTGTGTTCATTTACTAAATTGTGATCGACATCGGTGACCTCTCACCCCTTGGAGTCTACGTGCCTATAGCTTTTGAGCAACACAACTCACTACCTGTACTTTACGAAATATCGGTGCCTGTGTTATTAACAGGGACCATGCATCGTACTCCTTAAACAGAGTCTCCAGTCTCTGATATTTCGCCAGTACCAGGCCCTAGACTCTCAATAAATATGTCGTTCCTGGACGGAAAGATACGTAACATACCAGTGCAGTTTATGATACTTGGACGACGACATATGGAAACTTGGGTCTGTCCGTGATACATGCCCCCCCCCCCCCCCCCCCCGCCTCCATGGCCGAAGCGATAAGGTGACCGCTCGTGTAAAGCGTGAAACCCGCTTTCGAGTACCGATCCGGCTCAAATTTTCGTTTCGTAATTCCAACATACAGCCGATTGTGGTTCACATTCGCAATAGCGAATACGTTTCCTGGGTAACTGTACTTTATTTCGCAAAAAAATTATATTTTTTAAACGACTTGAAAAGAAATACATGTATTTTAAATTTATAAAAATTCTGACAGCCATCTCTCGCCAGTTTTGGGCGTGGGGTATGAAATAACAGTAAAGGAAAAAGTAATTGAACTAGTTAGAGTTTTTAAATATCACGGGTATCCGGTCCGATAACTGAATTGGCAATCACGATAGCTCATCGTGTTCTGTCAGCGAGCTGATTGGCCTATGTAATAAAAAACCGGGTCGAAGGATCAACAAACGAACTTGACTGAATGTTATGTGACGTCCGCAACGACCAAACACAACGATCGACAACGAACAAAATGAAATTTTAAAAAAAATGGTCAGTGTGACGGACTGCCGTCCCAAGGGGCCCGGGTTCGATTCCCGGCTGGGTAAGGGATTTTCTCCGCTCAGGGACTGGGTGTTGTGTTGTCTTCATCATCATTTCAGCCCCATCCGGCGCGCAGGTCGCCCAATGTGACGTCGAATGTAGTAAGACCTGCACCAAGGTGGCCGGATCTGCCAAACGCTCATTTCCATTTTTTTCAATTCCACGGGTGATATTTCCCAGTCGGGCGATCTGGAGCTAAAACTTGCCAGATTCAAATATTTGTGTGGAACAATACAACGTAAAAGAAAAAGAAAACAAAAGAAGATAATTAAATTTCAGAAAGTAACAGCGTTGCCTTTGTCACTACTGGACCATAAAAGAAACGCCAATATTGGACAAGAACTAATTGTACACATTAACAGAAAAATACAGACTGAAGTGGAAAGAGCATATTCAACGTATGTCTAATAACAGGACCCAACAGGAAAAATGTCGGACGCCCCTTAAACAGCTAACGTGTACAATTCTGAGGCTGAATATGTCAAACGCCTTGTCCTTGAGGACGATGATGATGTTGATCAAAAAGCAGCACTGATTTGTGAAAATATCAATACTTACGGTGACATTAATGTTCCGGTCCGCAGTTGTCCGTATGGACTGTCAAACGCAACTGCTGCCGCACTCACAATGAAGATTGTAAATCCCTGTCACTTTTAGGTCGATATTGTCTTTAAAAGGTAGCAAAATTTATTTCAAGACCAGCCTATTGTTTTTTTCGTAAAACAAACAATTTCTTTAGCCGTGACACTGAAGACACAGGCTTTACATTTCGTTGTGCTAAGTAAATGCAACATTCATCTCGAAGAAGAATGATTTATCAACTCGAAACTTCATTTTATCTGCAATCGAAATTAAAGAACTGGCAACAGCAAGTTTGAAGACACAATTTTTGGAATTTCGCTGGCGCACTTCAACGCATTGAATACACAATGAGAGCGTCCCTTCAGACATTCAGAGAGCTAAGAAGTATGGTCTTTCTGGATCTGCGGGGGTGGAGCGCCGTTTAGTTTTGGCGCCGGTGCCTCGGAGCGCAAGACCAGCGAGGCACCTGCTGGCTGCAGCTACCTTGCCAGCAGCAACAGGTGGGGCGACCAGCTGACTGCAGAGGAGAGCTTCCGCTCCGAGCGTCCGCCGCTTTCCCGCACACAATGAATGCGCCGCTAAATCAACAAACGGTGTGAAAGTCTGTTTATGTCTGGCTGCCCCCTACCACAATAAATTACTGTACCTGTCTTTATTTGTAATTTCGATCTCGTCGGAAACGTGATACTTGTGTCTTGGGCTGCTAACAGGATCATTATTACCTTTCCGTCTTCTTTGTAGGGTTGAAAATAATAGTCCATGTTGCACGACGGTGTACTAACGTTTAATCGAAAGCGACCGGTGATTTGCCCCGTCAGTCCAAAAGGTTCCGAGACTGGATTAATAAAGGAATAGAGAAAAGTTAAGATGGTGGTTTTAGCGTTTCAGGTCCCGGCCGTTTCTACCGTTAGGCAAGACTAAGCGGCCGCCTAGGGCACCCAAATTTTAGGGGCGGCAAAGGACGGAAAAAAATTAATTTCAAATCAAACAGGGAAAAATTAAGCAGATCAGGATAAAAAATAAGATAGAGGAAAAATTAAAACACCGAATTTTTATCAATAATGTACGGAACAGTATGTTAGTAAGTCCTTACTTTCTTTGACGAAAGTAAACAAATTGCCTCTACCTACCTCAAAACTAAAGCAGCCGCTACTGAGCACGAAACGGAAACAAACGTGACATTGATTCATTTATTTAAAGCGCTGGAGCGGGCACGTGCACTGGCTTACAGTCATGTTTCAACTTGATACCACACCTCCGTCAAACCCTCTGTTTGCCTCTGCAGATAATTTGTCATGCGTCAGTTGAACTGAGGACCGCCCCCAGAAACTGAGGATGTCTGGTGACTTTAGATTAATGATTAAAAGTATAATATTAGATCTGCATTGTTGCACCGTTGTATGTTGGGGTTGGAGGGGAGAGCGAGGCGGTGGGATACTCGAAAGACCGATAGTAATAAAAAAGAGGTGGTGTCATTTTTCAGTTATCGGCTAGGGCGGCAATACGCCTAGCAACGGCCCTGCTTTAGGTCTTGTACATACGGGTTGTTCAAAAAGTCTCTCAGCAGTGCCGTATGATAGCCGCGCATGCCGTATGGCGCTGTGAATATATCGAAATGAAACTGGTGAAATACAATTTATGAGTTTCTTGAATGTTCATTTTTACTTACAAATTTTCGCATTAAATGTTGAAAGTGTCCCCTCTGTTGTTGAATACACAATTCAATTCGTCTGATCATGTTTCCAAACACAAGCTGTAACATTTCTTCTGTAACAGAAGGCCGGCCGGGGTGGCCGAGCGGTGCTAGCCGCTACAGTCTGGAACCGCGCGGCCGCTACGGTCGCAGGTTCGAATCCTGCCTCGAGCATGGATGTGTGTGATGTCCTTAGGTTAGTTAGGTTTAAGTAGTTCTAAGTTCTAGGGGACTGATGGCCTCAGAAGTTAAGTCCCATAGTGCTCAGAGCCATTTGTAACAGAAGCAGAGGAAGTAAATGTTGCAGTTTTCATTCATAGATGCATTTTGGACTGTTGTTATAGACAGTTGCTTTCTCTGCGCCCCAGAAAAAAAAGTCAGGTGGTTAGGTCAGGCGATCGCTGAGGCCGAAGTCCCTGTGAAATTAAGCGATTACCAAAAACATCAGCAAGAAGTGACATTGAAACGCGAGCTGTATGCGCGGTTGCACCATCTTGTTGAAAATAACAGTTCAGTATTTCACTTAACACAAGTTCTCCTATGAACGAGTACAGAATATCGCTGCAATATCGTTGTGCGTTTATTGTTTCGTTGAAAAACCCAGGCAGGCGAAAATCATACGGCATGCGCGGCTAACGAGCATACGGCACTGCGGAGAAACTTTTCGAACACCCCATAGTTTTCGCCCATTGAGTAAAACGTACAGAACGTTCCCACAGCCACGTGAAACTGTCAGAGAAGTACTTCGTTGGGATCTTATTCAGTTCGCCCGTCACATTGGCTCGAATGTCACTCACGTCTTGAGAGCGTTGATCCTACATATGAATTTCTGCATTTTGTCGTCTTGTGGTAGCTTCATATCGATAACACCAAATGTCATCATCCTTGACGATCTTTTTCCGAAAAGAATTGCCGTCGGTTTGCTTTTCAATCAAATCTCGGCAGGCGTCCAATCACCGTTGTGTTTGCTCGCCAGTCATGGTGTGGGGGGAAAAACTGTGCACACAATTTTCTCTTCTTTTTTATGGTGAAGGTCTTGGTCACCTGATTTAGAGATGCTACACCTTTGCGATCTGTGACATAACGGTGTCGTCACACTATGGGCGCTCGCCCACTACTCAATGCCTGTTTTCAACTAACTGACTGAATGAGCATCTGTTGTTTGCAGTTGTTAGGTCGGTCTGTCCCTGTAGTTACTGCATCGACGTCGCTTATGTGACAGGATTTATGCTTTCAATTTTCACATCCACGTATGACTTCTAAATCAGACGACACCACTTATCTAATGTTTAAGTTTTCATATAACGCGTGTTAGGTGTGTAAGTGCAGATATTTTGATTGGTGATTGAGGACAGTGTACTGAATAATATTACATCAGTATTTGCTTAATTTTCAGATTAATGATTATAGCTATTAAGAGTAGAATGTTTTTTAAGTTAGTACCTCTAAGCACAAGTGGCAAGAGCAAGCCATTAACGCTTATTTTCCCTTGGGCAACAGATCAGGTGTTGAAGTGTGGAGGCGTGCACGAAAAACGGCCAGGCATAGTCCATCCAGTGGTGCATTTACGACGGCGCAGAAAACTTTAGGAAATAAATTATGTGACATGTCTACAGGAAGACCGTTACACGCTGAGAAAAAACAGCTAACACACCGAAGAGAGTACATATTAAGTTACTAATGATAACATTATCTGCACCTATAACCATAACACCCTATATTTCACTACGATACAGTAAATGGTACGTTTTATTAGCGATTGCTTCGTAATTACCGGCCCCCATAGCCGAGGTCGCTAAGGCATGCCCATGCGAAGAAGCTCGATTAGCAGATGGCCGGTTCGAATCCTGGTCATGTAAGAAACTTGGGTGACGAGGGGAGAGTTGATGGCGTAACGCTTCTGATGAGCAGACTCTGCGTCAATATCCTGGACTGAATTCGAAACCTGTCCATCGTGTCTCATGGAATGAAGGCATATGCCACTGCTGATGGTGATCGGTTCGTCAGACGGAGACGTTAAGCTCTGCTGCCCCCTTTGTGCTTTTATAGACAAGTGGACTCTGCACCGGTACCAGGTTTCATCTCCTCCCTTCTCTCATCGCTATGCAGCAAAAACACGACAAAGCGCTGTACAAACACCTAACCGCATAGTGTCATCGACACTCTGAAAATAGCTTACGAGATAACTGAAATTTACTGCTTGGGAGAAGGACCATTGCATGCAGAGGAAGACAACCTTTTCCTACTAGGTGGCTCAAACAACCATAGTCCAGCGATGACATGATTAGTTTTTTAATTCGTAATTTAAATAAGAGTTTTATAGTGACATAACAGATTTTTAACGGTCGTTATCAGTAATTTTAAGCAACTAGACAATAAATAAACAATTTCCTATAATTTTCGACCTTCAACACATTATTTCATGGAGCTACATACATATTTTAAATATCTGTGGAAGACACCAGTAATACACCGAATATCTTTCCCTTAATATTATCGTCATTAGTAACTTCTCAACCAGGTTCTTGCTTAGTAGCTACTCTTAGTACTCTCGTCCGTTTCAAGGTATAGTGATCGCTGTCTGGTAAGAGGTTGTGAGGTTTTTATGGACTCAAGGCTGGAGTATCAGTAAAGTTGTAATTTATCTGAGCCAAGGCCATTTCCGCTGCAGGTCTAATCGACTTATGGACGTCAAATGCCCACTGTCAATGACGCTTCACTCTGATAAATGGACTATATACTTTTCTTCATATAACAAAGAGTTTTTCTGCATCGAAAATATGGTTGCAAATTGGCGTCAAGTTCACATGGATAACTTTGATACGGAATTATGTTCGAAATTACCCACAAAACGTCAGTGTATCTAATGCGAATACACCGTGAATTCATTGTCCCAGGAAGGGGAAACTTTATTGACACATTCCTGGGGTCAGATACATCACATGATCACACTGACAGAACCACAGGCACATAGACACAGGCAACAGAGCATGCACAATGTCGGCACTAGTACAGTGTATATCCACCTTTCGCAGCAATGCAGGCTGCTATTCTCCCATGGAGACGATCGTAGAGATGCTGGATGTAGTCCTGTGGAACGGCTTGCCATGCCATTTCCACCTGGCACCTCAGTTGGACCAGCGTTCGTGCTGGACGTGCAGACCGCGTGAGACGACGCTTCATCCAGTCCCAAACATGCTCAATGGGGGACAGATCCAGAGATCTTGCTGGCCAGGGTAGTTGACTTACACCTTCTAGAGCACGTTGGGTGGCACGGGATACATGCGGACGTGCATTGTCCTGTTGGAACAGCAAGTTCCCTTGCCGGTCTAGGAATGGTAGAACGATGGGTTCGATGACGGTTTGGATGTACCGTGCACTATTCAGTGTCCCCTCGACGATCACCAGTGGTGTACGGCCAGTGTAGGAGATCGCTCCCCACACCATGATGCCGGGTGTTGGCCCTGTGTGCCTCGGTCGTATGCAGTCCTGATTGTGGCGCTCACCTGCACGGCGCCAAACACGCATACGACCATCATTGGCACCAAGGCAGAAGCGACTCTCATCGCTGAAGACGACACGTCTCCATTCGTCCCTCCATTCACGCCTGTCGCGACACCACTGGAGGCGGGCTGCACGATGTTGGGGCGTGAGCGGAAGACGGCCTAACGGTGTGCGGCACCGTAGCCCAGCTTCATGGAGACGGTTGCGAATGGTCCTCGCCGATACCCCAGGAGTAACAGTCCCTAATTTGCTGGGAAGTGGCGGTGCGGTCCCCTACGGCACTGCGTAGGATCCTACGGTCTTGGCGTGCATCCGTGCGTCGCTGCTGTCCGGTCCCAGGTCGACGGGCACGTGCACCTTCCGCCGACCACTGGCGACAACATCGATGTACTGTGGAGACCTCACGCCCCACGTGTTGAGCAATTCGGCGGTACGTCCACCCGGCCTCCCGCAAGCCCACTATACGCCCTCGCTCAAAGTCCGTCAACTGCACATACGGTTCACGTCCACGCTGTCGCGGCATGCTACCAGTGTTAAAGACTGCGATGGAGCTCCGTATGCCACGGCAAACTGGCTGACACTGACGGCGGCGGTGCACAAATGCTGCGCAGCTAGCGCCATTCGACGGCCAACACCGCGGTTCCTGGTGTGTCCGCTGTGCCGTGCGTGTGATCATTGCTTGTACAGCCCTCTCGCAGTGTCCGGAGCAAGTATGGTGGGTCTGACACACCGGTGTAAATGTGTTCTTTTTTCCATTTCCAGGAGTGTAAGTTACTACAGAGGGGCGTCAGAGGCTCAAGAAAATTCTAATGTCTTTGTAAGGCATTCATCCTCTACCACAATCCTCAATGGATGGCAGTATGACAGTAGTACCTCGTTGTAACCGCCCCGAGGGGTAGAACTGAGTTCCTGAAACCCCCTATCCAGTTCTGTAGGTTAGAATTCCGGGTATCACATCCTGCAGCCATTTAGGCGAGGGAGCCCTAGTTTACGACTTATCATCAAAACAAAATTTAAGTACTTCTTGTCATTGACTAGTTCCATGGAATAAATGTAATTTGAAAATGGCGTCGGTGCGTAGCGCTTAAGCTATGTGGCTGATATGCTTGAAGTTGAAGATTCGAATCCCGTCGGGTGCAACCTAGTTTTTTTCCTAGTCTTTGTGGATATTACTGCGACCGTTGTTTCCTATCAGTTAATCAGTTCAAATACAGTATCTTTCATTTCTAATCCTTTGTCGCGTGTTTTTAAATATTATATGATTTTTTTTCTTTTCTCTCATTTTTTACTTGCTCTCATTCGTCTTCTATTTGTAATCTTTAGCCATGAGATTTTTAAACAGTTTTATGACTCTACTTCCGTTTAATTTCTTCTACTTCCGTTGTTTATGAAGCTTGTTCCGTTCAGTTCTAAATCTGCCTTATTTTGTCCACGGTAAGAGAAGAATTACAGTTTTAAAAGTTTGTATGATGATTACCATCCAAAAAATTACATACTGTAACGAAATTTTTGAAATTTTTGACACGATTGCAAGCCGATATAAATTATGCATCTGTTGTTTATTATCTTATGGATCGGTATTTTTAGTTACGTAAATAACACGACAGATAAAAATAATTAAAATGACATGGACATAGATTCTAAATGAAAAAAATGAATAAAATAAAGTACAAAATGAGAGCAAAGGAGAAAGTTAATACAGTGACTATAAAGGCAAGGCAAAAGATTAAAAATGAAACAAATTATAATTAAATCAAATAATGTATGTCAAATAACGATCGCATTCATTTCGATAAGGACAAAGTAGATTACAGCCAACAGAACTCGAACCCAAAATTTTCAGAACATCATCTGCATGAGTTAAAGGCGCCACTTGGAAATTAATGATAATTTTAAGGGTCTAGTCAATCATAAAAAGAATGAATATTTTGTTTTGACGATTACTCGCTAACGAGGGCCTACTCGTGCGAATGGCTGCAGGATGTGACACCCTGAACCCTAACCTACACCACTGGACAGGTGATTCCAAAAAGTCAGTCCCATAACCGAGGATCTCTCCTTCCGAGCTACTAGATTTCTTCCAGTTGCTTCTGAGTGTACCACGTTCAGTCCTCACACCAAGAAAGAACTTCTAGCGGCCCTGGGGCATTCAACTCTGTTCCGCCCTGTGAGAGACACACTGACCGCTCTTATAACTTAACGGGGATGTAAATATTCAGTCCCAAGTCAATATATTTGGACGACAGCTACTTTATTGTGTGCCATATACAGCGCTAGTGTGATATGGATAAGTGTGGTTACTAAAACATACGCTGGTAAGATGTACAGTGGATTTAAGGACACTTTTAGTATCCTTATTACTACCAGTTCTGCTAATTTATTTAGCGACATCATATGCCTTCCTTACATTTATCAACAACTTTCTTTTCAGCAGCAGTACACACACACACACACACACACACACACACACACACACACACACACACACACTAGCCTCCCGCAAAGAGACGTTACTGTACCGCAAGTATGTCTTATTGCAGTAAGGACCTCAAATCAGAACATGTCTATGTACGTAGCGAACATAAACATAAATGGTTCCTTTAGGAGATTTGTTTTGGACCGACTTCCTTGTTTGTGCCCAGCTCTCATTGGATTTTAATCTCATAAACCCAATCGTAACCTCTCTGTCTCACAGTAGATACAAGGTTTCTGCAACAGTCAGCTGGAAAACGCCTTTGTACATTCAATGGTTCTTTGCTGAATTTTTGGTGTGTTCGTACGTCTACAAGCGTAAATGTAGTCTGCGGTTTGCCAGTTAAATGAGACGTAAGTCGCGTAAATGTTTTGGTACTATTCAAAAAACGTATTCTCTGGATCCAATGGAGCGTCAAGTCACATAGTGGTTTTGGTACTATTCAAAAAACGTCTTCACTGGCTCTAATGCAGCGTAAGCGACCTACAGATGTAGTAATTTTTTAAATCATATTAATAAACGTGACGCATATTTAACTTGTGCACAACCCGAAGATCATAAAACTGTATTCGAAGGAAGTTTTCGGTATAAACAGAAATGAATAATCGCAATTCAAGTTTCAGGTGAATGGAAATGGCTATGCGAAAGTCATTTTGAAAACATCACTAATTTCCTTACGAAGCATTGTACCATTCTTATGGTGTATTGCAAACGAACAACACAAGAACAACAACAACAATAACAACAAGAACTGTCTGCTCGATCCGAATAGGAGGTGCAATAGAGGGTACAAACCAAGATGCCACCGCCGTGATGAAACCTACATGTTCACATAGACCGCTAAGGAGTTCAATAATGCAGCCTCTGAAACTATTTACTGGTAATAGTCTGTAATTTCATCAGTTTAAGGTGTCTAATACGACAAGTAAAGCATTCACTTCGAAAAGGCCACGAAATAAAACACTATGCAATCACTTGAGACAGAAATGCCTTAAAGCAGGTGTCTCATTCGGAGCCGTATAAGTCTATCGAAGTGAGGAAACTAGGCTAAGATCGGCGGTGTCGACTTTGAGGCCAGTGGAGAGGACGCACAATTATAACGGGCAACGAAGCAGAAGGGAATCGATCACGACTTAATTAAACGAACCGTCCTAGTATCCGCCCGAGCGTAAGTTAAGGAATACCTAAATCTAGGTCGGTGCTTTGAACCCCACTCCTTTCTGATGAAAGCCCACACTCTGCCAGTGCAATAGGTTATTCAGCACGTCTTTCGATTTTACTAAACATTCATCTTCGTCTTGTCTAGGATACACTGTTACCACGCAAGTAGCAAGAACTGAGAAATGCACCCAATTTGCCCAATATGGCTGGCTCTGAGCACTATGGGACTTAACATCTGAGGTCATCAGTCCCCTAGAACTTAGAAATACTTAAACCTAATTAACCTAAGAACATCACACACATCCATGCCCGAGGCAGAATTCGAACCTGCGACCGTAGCGGTCGCGCGGTTCCAGACTGAAGCGCCTAGAACCGCTCGGCCACACCGGCCGGCTTTGCCCAATAATTAATGGCTATTTTCACTTAGTTTATCTATCATACCTCAGGAGCAGTTAATCGATTAGTCATGTAAACGAAAGTCTTTCATACATCTTTATTATACTGTACTGTCTGAAGCCGCATGAAGACTGCATGTTTTGTATATGTTTGTTGTCATAAATTGTAGATAAGACAATATAACAAAAATATGTCTAGTGGAATGTAATGAAGCTCATGAAAATAATGTATTTTCTTTATTAAACGAGGTCCGTGCTACTAATTAATATGTGCAAGAAACTAACCGAACTAAATTACGGCGATGTACAGCGCCCAGTTACGTTGGCACGCAGGAAATGTGCCAAGGCTTTGGTCAGTGCGAGATATGAAGATTGCAAATCGGCAAACGAACAACTTTCCAAACGGCTCTGATTGCAGACGACTTACGCGCTCATGTAAGAGTTCCACTTTACGGCCATTTCTGCGAAGCACAAGGAACCTTCTGGAGAGAGATAGCTTAAAGATGGCATAATAACTCTAATAGTCGATCCGGTGAAGGTGTTCTACCCTCCATAAGGACCGAGGCGGGCGTGAATTTCGGTGACTGTTGCTGGCCGTCTGCGAGACACCATTAAGTATTGGGAGCGGTGAAAGTGGCGTTCAATTTCTTGTGCCTCTATTTTTGTTTGCTGGCGGCAACAACAGCGGCGTCACAACGTTCGCGAGGGGCGAACTCCACTGGCCAGATATGTATTGTCTGGATTATTATACTGTATACATATGGGGCCATGCGTTATTAAGAAATAAAAACCATTCAGATGCAATGCCGTACTCTAAATCAGCTGGGTATTTGGTCATTTAATGAAGAATTACTTTCCAGTTGGTACTGCAGACAAGTGTAAAGACGGGCCAGTGATGTAATTGGATTAGATTTCAACAGAACTTTCATACATTGGAGTTAAAGAAACGGGAAAAGATAACAACGAACCGTAACGCCGTCTTTTTCCAAAGTGATACACGGAATAGAAAGGTAGTATTTGTCACTCACATTATATGAGAAATAATCAAGATCATTGTTGTTCTTGCTTTTCGTTTTAACTGACGTTTCAGAAGAGGTTAATTACTGAACTGAAGTTAATTATTATAGGCAAGATCACGTCATGCTGCTGTTAACCGTTCAATGTTTAGAAAGGTACATAGATAATGACATGCAGCTGATCACTATACAGGGTGTCCCAGGAGGAAGGACCAAAATTCAGAGATATTACAGGAACGATCATCCGAATCAAAAACGTCTAGTAAACATGAGCGATGAGTATTTTTTCCAGTAGTGAAAATGAACAGGTGTTCATAGCTCTAAAGGTACGCGCTTTAGAGCCCTTGTTTACTTTTTTCTTATTTTGGTCGATACTCTCACCTCGCAATCTATGTAAGACAGAACGTTTGCAGCAGAAGAGATCTGTCTCAAGGTATCAAAGATGAAGAACTGTTATAGCTCGTTCGGTACCCATTTCATAGCCCATGTTTACTGTACTTTTTTGCTCGAATGACTCTTCCTTTTGTATCCATGAATATTGACCGCTGTTCCTAGGTCACTTCGTATTTTTACAGTCGATGTACGTCGAAGGCTATGAACAACAGACACACAGAATAAATCCTATCAGTTCCGCGTTATGTTGCTCAAACATGCAGTCAGGGTTTCCTTTGTTATTGAGTCTGACATGGGTTTCATGTCTTTAGAAAATCCGTCGGTAAAATTTCAAGAAAGCACTAGTCTTCTATTCGTACAATTATAGTGAAATGTGCTCGCCCGCCGAATTGACTTAACATAGTTCAGACGCTATTAACTAATCAAGAGCTAAATAATTCCGCCACAGATTATATCAGGTATAAAAGGAGGTCCTAATATATCACTAAATAAGACTTTTAGAAGTTGATCCGTGATGGTTTCTTCAGTTCAAATATTTGTCTCCTTCAGCTAAGTAATTAGTATAAAAGACTTTTCTCCATCTGTATCCTACTGTGAAGAGCTTTCTACGAGGAATACAATTGCTGTTATGTGAAAGGTATATGCAGAGAACAAATGCCGCTCTTTTTCAGGTACGTCTTGCATTTCTTGCAGCACATTGCGATCATACTGTCTCACGTACTTGGTAAACTGTTCTTACATCTGTAGCACGCTAATGCGCAGCTATTATAAATGTAGTTAGGATGATGACAGGCCGCAGTTTTTTGTCGAGTGCTCGAGAAATCTATTATTTGTCTTCCTAGTCATCCAGAACAGAGGCAGAAAGTGGTATAATTTCGTGTCACTCTTCAGGTCACATATTGCATTATTTTCTGTTAAACCATAAGTTTCATCGACGCTAACACCCGAATACATGATGCGAGATACACACAGCTTTTTATCTGAAATCATTAAAAAACATTGTTTTGATTCTGTTGTATGCACTTTTCATAATCATACCCAAGCAAATCCTTTATACTGCAAAGATTCTTGTTTCTTTGCGAAACGATTTTGACAGTTATGACACATGTTTCAACTAATCCATTAGCGTAATTTTAGTCAATTTCTCCACATTATGTCATTTGTAGAAGAAAAAAGTATAAGTGAACGAGAATAAGGAGAGTCTTTCTGGTCCAAACATATGGACAACAGGTAAATTTGTTTCGTTCCATGACATAAAAACTATTTCTAAATAAAACAGAACTGATAAAGGGGCTATCTATATTTGCGATGTTAGCCATACGAAATCCGTACACCTTTCTGTTTTCGCTAAGTGCCCTTACTGCCCTTTGTCTACTTCGGCGCAGTCCAAATAAAGTTTCCATCCCTTATAAAATAATATATACTTCGTGTTATCGAATAACTGCGAGAAAAGCTACAGTTGTGGTTCTGGGAACAGTTTGAAGTGGGGGCAGTGTACTGCGTCTTTCGCGATTTTGCAACGACCTCTGCATCTCTCCTCTGCGCCCTGCGACAGCGCCGCGGGTGATGCTCCCGTCTGTTGCCTGGGCCTGGCCTACCTTGTCGAGGAACGCGCGTCGGAAGCCGTCCCTGCTCAGCCTGGGGGCGGGCGACGAGGGCGACGGGGGCGCCACCCCCGCCGCCCCCGGTGCCGCGGAAGCGTTGGAGGCGGAGGCAGCGAGGGGGGCGTGGGCGGCGGAAGCGACCAGGAGGTCGGCACACTGCTTGAGGAGGGCGGCGCGCAGGCGCTCGCGGAGGCTCTCCTCCTCCATGCAGGACATGCGCGGCGCGGCCATCTCTGCGACTCTCGGCTGTCGGCTGTCGGCTGTGCTCGTCTCTGGCGGACGGACGTGCGCGCGCACTCCCAACAGCACACACACTGCGGCCGCCGCGCGGACCGCCGCCCGCCGAGCGCCGAGCGCGCAGCCCCGCCGTGACGTCACGGCGCCTCCTGACGGCACCGCGGCGGGCCTGGCCGGGCCGGCCGGCCGCTGCTCCACATTCGACACCCGCCGCCCCGGGGGCTTCGCCTCGCCCGCGGCCGTCCGGGAACCCGCCGCCGCCAAGTGCTCGCCTCTGTCGTCACCAACACGTCACACACTAGGGATAAAAGCAAACGCTGCGGATCATTTACAGCACTCAGTACTTCAATATTTAATGGTTTGGACATTTTTACAATATTTACTATTTTACATTGGAGAGGGGAACGTGGATTCTCAACCTGTCATTGCTCAACATATGTTACATCCATTTGTGTCATAATACGTTTGCAAGTTTCTTGTGGTGGCTGATCATCTTTTACTGACTACTTAAGAGGGCTATTTCGAAAGAAACACCCAACTGGTCGCGGAATGGAAAGCACAAGGAAAAAAAAATGTTTTAGCCGAGTGGTTCTAGGCGCTTCAGTTTGGAACTACGCGACCGCTACGGTCGCAGGTTCGAATCCTGCCTCGGGCTTGGATGTGTGTGATGTCCTTAGGTTAGTTAGGTTTAGGTAGTTCTAAGTTCTCGGGAACTGATGACCTAAGGTGTTAAGTCCCATAGTGCTCAGAGCCATGTTTGAAAAATGTTTTATTTGCTATAGTTCGGTAGACCTTCCAGCTACTTCTCTACACAGTCACCACTCTGCTTCGATATTTGTCATTGCGTCGTACCAATTTTCCAATACCCTCGTCATAGTCGCCTGTGCTTTCCGCTTCTTTTCTACGTTAGCGTGCAGCTTATTGTCTGTGCCAAAATGATGTTTTCATAGACACCGGTTCTTGTGAGCAGACATATACATCAAAGGGAGCTAAGTCTGCGCTGTATGGTATGTGACCAGACACTTACCATCGGAAACGCTGCAGGGGCGTGATCAGACAGTTCCCATCGAAAACACTGCAGGGGCGCCCTCAATGCTCCTGCAGAATGCGGTCGAGAATTTTCATAAATAAGGAAACGCATGACAGGTATGTTATGTGAGGTTGCATGAAATCAGGCGAAATATCGCAGCGGGCAGCCATACTTGGTGGGGGACATTATTCTTACAGCAATATTGTTAAGGGGATCTCACTATGTACACAGAACTGAAACGACCTACGTTGTGCTATCGACAGACGTACTGGAAACACTGCCCAACACGCTGTCGTTTCCATTTCCTGACTTATCGGACATTCGTTTTTGATTAGCCCTTGTACTTTTACGAGTGGCTCTCAACAAGTAATCCAACATATTTTTTTCTCGCCCAATCTCGGTTGAAAAAATGCGGAATTTGTTGTGGGACACCAAGGTATATTCCTACTGCAGCTTCTACAGTTTCATGAAGTTACAATAGGTGGCGGCACTATACGTAACGTTTACAATGGTCTCTGTAATGGATGTATTCCAAGCAGAGAACTGTCATTGGGTTTCTTTTTGCGGAAAACCAAAGCATCGCAGATAATCATAAGCGCTTGCAGAATATGTACGGAGACCTGGAAGCGAGCAAAAGCACGGTGAATCGTTGGGCGAGCCGTCGTCATCATTGCAACTAGGCTGGGCAAACTTGCCCAATCCCCCGCGTGCCGGCCATGCGCACATAGCTGTGACTCCTGCAGTGCTGTAATGTGCGGGCAGTCTAATTCGAGATGATCGTCGGATTACAATCAAACACCTCGGTGCACAACTTGGCAACTTGGGAGGTTATTGATTCATCAAGACGTTGGCTCCAACTTCGACCAGTAGAGTGGTATCATGCAGGCATGCAGGCCCTCTTAGATGGTGCTAAGGCCGTTGTGTTGAAGGGAGGTTATGTTGAAAAATAGAGTTTTGTTGCAAAAAGAGTGAAGTGTATTGGAGTTTTTATTTTCACTTGCTGCTTTTCTTTACTGACCCATCGTCTGATTGTCTTATGATGGGTCTTAATATTTCTACGATTTATTATTCTAGCCTCTTGCCCGCTGCGACAGGCGGTGAGGTCCGACTGTGGTCCCTGTCACACTGTACTTTTTTTTTTTGTAATGCCATGTTTTAACAACTCAAACTAAGTACTGTGGGAAAGAAAATGGAAATACAAAAATCTTATTCTTTTAAGAAGAATGAAAAAAGGAAGATAGGAAAGAATAGGGAGGAGAGATTCCCACTACCTGTTTGTGGGTGGTAGCCACGTTCTTCAAGTCAAATGTTGTTCAAGTCGCTGACCGTCACCCACAATTCCCTGTCTGTGTCTCTCTTATCAATTCCTAAGCCGATTATATAATATATACAATTTGGTACTGGGTGATTCTAGATGTAATTACGGCATTTGCACCTTTCTTGACCTGTACTGTTGCTGATGGGATCTGTTTTGTTGCGGGGTACCACTATGGATAATCACCATGGGATACCTCTAGTACCACTTCATTAATAAGATCAATTTCGAAATTTGACTCGGTTTCCGTGTCAATGTCAGTGTCTTCGTCACTGGTGGTATCAGTGCTGCCATCCATCCCGTGGGCACTCTGTTGTCTTTGTGCGCCGGCTTGCCTTCCGTACGGTCTATTGCGGAGGGAATCCGTGTACATATTCTTTGATGCTCTGTCAGTCAGTACGTTTTGTTCCGTCCCCTGGTCAGGATATCGCAATATGTCATACAGTGTGTTGTTGGTGTTGTTGTGGGCGACGTGCAATGTGTGTCTTCTGTGCTGCCTGCAGAAAAAGACAGTGAGTTCAGGGGAAACTTCTTCCACGTATGTGCACCTAGTTGCCTGTTGCAGATTCACGCGGCTCAAGTCTATGCGATAGAGGCCGTGACCAGTGAGAAAAGACACCATACCGCGGCTGGGGTTGATATATTTTAGTTTTAGTCTTTCTCTGATATCAGCCGGCCGCTGTGGCCGAGCGATTCTAGGCGCATCAGTCTGGAACCGCGCTGCTGCTACGGTCGCAGGTTCGAATCCTGCCTCAGGTAAGGATGTGTGTGATGTCCTTAGGTTAGTTAGGTGTAAGCAGTTCTAAGTCTAGGGGACTGATGACCTCAGATAAGTCCCATAGCGCGTAGAGCCATTTGAACCATTTGAACCTGATATCAGGGAAGAAATTGTGTACTCGGTGGCCCTTACAACTATGACAGACTCACCCTGCTAGGTATCTGCTCGCCTTGCTCTGAACTGGCGTGTTGTTTCATATGGTACAGCAGTGATCTGACGATCTTGGTCAAGCCTCCCCATCCTAAGCCAGTACATATCAGCACGATATCGGATTGTTACGTCTGTCGGGAAATTACCCAGCACGACGCATACTGAATCGACTGGCGTGGTGCTGAAGGCCCCGGATAGTCGAAGCAGCACGCTTCTTTGCCCACGACGTACGGTGGATTTGTTGGTTGACATGCTTAGTCTGTCTTCCGTAACAGACACATGGGAGTGAGAAGGCAGATTGGTCCGTATCTCAGCGGATGTTGGTTGTTCGGTATTTCCTCAAAGGAACGTTTAATTTTGCCCAACACTACCTGCCGCAGGAATATATGACACTTTGACCGTTTTTTTAACATTCTCTATAAACAATCTAATGGCCAATTAACGAGTTAATCTCCCTAGTAGGAAGCCGTGTCACAGTACATAACTGGAGGAGCCATCGAGCACCCACCTGAAATTATGTTGTGGCATTTCTAGTGTCTCTGGAAGTCACTGGAAACCCATGTCGTTTCTACTTACCCGAAGGTGGATATCGGACAGAGGTGGTTTGGTGAATCTCTGCGCGTGAGGAGGACACCTTGCAATATCTCTCACTTGGTAGTGGCTTGTTCTGCGACAATCAAGCAATTTTTTACAAATATTAAGTGTTATGACATTTTGAAATAAGGGACTTCTGGAGGATATTCGCGTCGTTAACGACGCGAACATCCGGCGTAAGTCCCGTTTTTCCAAAATATCAACAGATCGCCGGGAAAGCCTGAAGAATTATATTAAGTGTTATGTTTAGCGAGAGTTTGTTCTCTATACACTACTGGCCATTGAAATTGCTACACCAAGAAGGAATGCAGATGATAAACGGGTATTCATTGGACAAATATATTATACTAGAACTGACATGTGATTACATTTTCACGCAATTTGGGTCCATAGATCCTGAGAAATCAGTACCCAGAACAACCACCTCTGGCCGTAATAACGGCCTCGCTACGCCTCGGCATTGAGTCAAGCAGAGCTTGGATGGCTTGTACAGGTAGAGCTGCCATTGCAGCTTCAACACGATACCACAGTTCATCAAGAGTAGTAACTGGAGTGCGGTGACGAGCCTGTTGCTTGACCACCATTGACCAGACGTTTTCAATTGGTGAGAGATCTGGAGAATGTGCTGGCCAGGGCAGCAGTCGAACATTTTCTGTATCCAGAAAAGCCCGTACAGCACCTGCAACATGAGGTCGTGCATTATCCTGTTGAAATGTAGGGTTTTGCAGGGATCGAATGAAGGGTAGAGCCACGGGTCGTAACACATCTGAAATGTGACGTCCACTGTTGAAAGTGCCGTCAATGCGAACAAGAGGTGACCGAGACATGTAACCAATGGCACCCCATACCATCACGCCGGGAGATAAGCCAGTATGGTGATGACGAATACACGCCTCCAATGTGCATTCACCGCGATGTCGCCAAACACGTATGCAACCATCATGATGCTGTAAACAGAACCTGGATTGATCCGAAATAATGACGTTTTGCCATTCGTGCACCCAGGTTCTTCGTTGAGTACACCATAGCAGGTGCTCCTGTCGGTGATGCAGCGTCAAGGGTAACCGAAGCCATGGTCTCCGAGCTGATAGTCCATGCTGCTGAAAACGTCGCCGAACTGTTCGTGCAGATGGTTGTTGTCTTGCAAATGTCCCCATCTGTTGACTCAGGGCTGGCGACGTGGCTGCACGATCCATCACCAACTGTGCGGATAAGATGCATGTCATCTCGACTGCTAGTGACACGAGGCCGTTGGGATCCAGCACGGCGTTCCGTATTACCCTCCTGAAACCACCGATTCCATATCCTGCTAACAGTCATTGGATGTCGACGAACGCGAGCAGCAATGTCATGTTGCGATAAACCGCAATCGCCATAGGCTACAATCCGACATTCAAAGTCGGAAACCTGATGGTACGCATATCTCCTCCTTACACGAGGCATCATAACAACGTTTCACCAGGCAACGCCGGTCAACTGCTGTTTGTGTATGAGAAATCGGTTGGAAACTTTCCTCATGTCAGCACATTGTAGGAGTCGTCACCGGCGCCAACATTGTGTGAATGCTCTGAAAAGCTAATCATTTGCATATTACAGCAGCTTCCTGTCAGTTAAATTTCGCGTTTGTAGCACGTCATCTTCGTGGTGTAGCAATTTTAATAGCCAGTAGTGTATATACATTAGCATTCAGTGCAGATGAGTGGTTCAAGAGTTCATTTTCTGATTTGAATTCACTAAAGCATAACATGATATCGTGTGGAGATAAGTTCGAGATGATGATGTGATGGTGATGATGCGGTTGGTGTCAGCACACAACAGCAAAGTCTCCGGCGTCCGTACTAAAATAATATGAGATGAGTGTGGATAAAGGGAGCAAAATTGGCGTAAGAGACGATCAAGAAGTTTCGTTTCGGAGGCCGTGCCGTTCAGTCATCCCAATGACGCACGAGGTTAAAGATACCTGTTTGGTAAAACACTGTTCCTGCTGCGTGAAGATGTCCATAACTGCCGGTTGTACACTCTCGTCGAGCAGGAGTCCTCGATCCTTCAAGGCCTTTTTTAAGGGACCGAAGGTGTGATAATCGCATGAGGAGAAACCAGGACTATAGGGCTGGTGGTCGAATGTCTCCCACATAAGTTGGCGTAACTTCTGCGTTACGACATTGACAACAACATGTCATGACCCTTGGCCCACCATTCCACAACGGTGGCTTTCGATAGACGTGCTGCTCCATACACATTCTTTGTTCTCCATTGTATGTCTACCGCTGTTTGCCCTTCAGCAGTCAAGAAAAGATCAACAGCACGTTGGTACCGTTTGGACGCATTTGGCAATAAGGTCGACATATCTCATGTTGCCACACTGATCTCTGGCCTACATGTCAGCGCCTTGTATCAGCATAGGAGTCGCGCTAACAGCAACACCTCCAAACGAAAACTTACTACCACCACTTATGAAATCTAGAAGTACAAGGAAAATATAATTAACGCCAAACATGTGCATACACACACACACACACACACACACACACACACACACTCACACGCAAACACACACACACACACACACACTCACACACACACACACACACAAAACCGCATGCAAGCTCGCTCTTGGGTGGGCGGGGGGAGGGGGGGGGGAGGGGGGGGGGGGAGGGTGAGTATTAAGATAATACAGCAGAGAGCTTTGGCTGACTGATCGTTGGAGTAAAAAGGATGAGCCAGCCACTCTGCAAAACACTAAAATCTCCAGCGTACAAGTTTAAGCCGAAGTCCACACACATCGCAAAACTTTAAAACCTTTACCATACGTCTCATCATCGGATAAAATAGAGGACAGATCCCCACCGAATTTCGTTTCTGCCCTGTCAACACAATACATAAGGCACCCAGGTAAAATATAGTGTACAGTGATTTGAACGCCACAGACATCACAAACTGGGGTCCTCCCTCCGGATTAAGCAATCACGCGTAAGGGGAAAGCGCCCCAATTCGGGGGCGTATCGGGATCGCTTTATCGCGTCTGAATGAACGTCAAGAGGAACGGCACGATCAGATATCTGGCTTCACCAACCATTACTGCCATCCACTCCTCTCATGACTACGAGCGCCCGTACGGTAATTCGTAGGGGCGGGGGGAGGGGGGGGGGGGGGAGGGGCTAGACCTGGTGTATAGAGTACTTGTGATATTTTAGAAGACGAACAGCGACTTGTAAGCAGCAATAAAAAAGTTCCATTTCCGACACTTTTAAAAACCTGCTAACTACCGAGTTTTTATCATTTTCTTGAAAGATAAACTCCTGTTAAAACGATGTTTCTTCCTTTCCCTGAGAACTAGGGAGAAAGGGAGGGAGGGCTCCTTTTCCCGCTTCTATGCGCACACCTGACCCCAAATGAATATATCTCTGAAGCACCAGTGAGATACAGCATTCAGGGGAATGGAACATTCAGTCACGCCATGTTCCCTGCAAGTCTCCCTGGCAGCTTCGTCAGCTCGTACATTTCCCCATATTCCCTCATATCCCGTACCCACCAGAACGATATCAGTTTCCACTACTGTTATCTGGACCCTTTTTCTATCTCCTGGATACAAGTGCTGCAAAGGCTGAAGGGCAATAAGCGAATCGGAATAGATGAGGAATCATCCTGAAGATGCCTCATCTGCTCCAGTGCCTTAGGCGTTGCATGGAGCTCTGCAGTAAGTATATCCACGAGGAAGGAGAATCCGGAAGACATGATCGCCCGGGAAGACTACAGAACAGCCAGTGGAATCCCCTCGTTTTGAACTGACACTGTTCGCAACTGTAAAACTTGATAACTATCTAAAACGTTAAAAACAGAGATTAAAACGTAAAATGTAAAAGCAATCTTCCTTATAATTCGTCATGTCTCAAATAATTCTCAGCCTCTGTAGGGGCCAAAATGGAGATCTGCTCCAACCAGTCACACCCAACTGTAGAAGGCAATCTTCGGCGCGAATACCGCTGGGGATCATTGCACATTGTCGATTATCAAAAAGCTTTTCATTTACGCGCCGAGCAACTGTAGGGAATGCGGGTGTCCACGGCGTAGGCAGGGTCTCACCATGACGAGTCCTCACACGCTGTGAAAGGTGTCTCGCTAGCCTCAGTGTAAAGGCTTGGCATGGGGCTGGTTCTGATGGCTCCATGTAAAGGCCCCAGTGACCAGTCGAATTCCTTCATGGTGTATCACGTGCAACATTTTTAAATAACAGGGTCGTGCAAACCCATGCACCATCCACCCATGTCAAGGAGGGATCGCATGAAGCCCGTATGAAACTGAACCAGATAAATTCTGTCTGCCCGCATGAATTCTGTCTGCTCACATGAATTATGACCAAGTCGTTTTAAAATACTGAGAGCTCTTAAGGACCGTCTTTTCAGATGCCTATGGTGGGGCAACCACGGGAGGCTAAAGTCAGATGTGAAGCCCAGAAAACTCACCATTTGTTTGAAGTTAATAACAGTGTCCCTAATCCACAACTTCGTAAAGTTTAAAACAGATTATTAACGGTCAGAAAGAATACACAGTCCTGCCGGTCGAGAAATTAAAACCTCACTTCTCTGTCCATTCATCTGACTGCTGAGTAGTCACTTCCAACTGACGAGTTGTTGTTACAAGGCTCGAGGAAGAACAAAGGACAAAGAAATTCGCCTATAAACGAAGCACACGGGAGAGCAGGTTTACCTACTGACGTTATACTGGAAGTTACAATTGAAAGGCTACCTTAGGGGATACCATTCTCTTGTTCAAAGCGGCCAGAGAGAACAGTACCGACTCCTTTTCTAAAATGGTAAGGTTGGACAAAGGACCGCGTGAAGATCAGAAGATGTCTTCTAAAACCCCATTCATGGAGCTGTTCGAGGATAATATGCCTCCAAGAAGTATAGTGGGCGTTCTTGATGTCAAAACGTGCACCGATTTAATAACACCTGCACAGGAAATCCAGCTGTACAGCAGCTTCCTGGAGGATCAGATTATCAAAGGTGGACCGATGCCTCCTGAACCCACCCTGAAAGCGACGAAGGACCTGTCTAGGTTCTAAGATCCAGACAACGCGGCAGCTGATAATCCGCTCAAAGGTCTTTCCCACGCAGATCGTTAGGGCAACATTATGATAACCGTTCGAGCATGTGCAGTCCTTCACAGGCTTTTGGAATTAAAACTGCCTTACGCCACGAGACAGGGAAGTCTCCTGACACCCAAGTGAGACTCAAAAGTGCAAGGAGTGTCAGTGAAGTGTCATAACATACAATAATCGTATCGCGACCAGGTGACGTGTCACGAGCTGCAGATAACGTAGATTCTGCTCCTACATGTAATAGGGTAGTTTGACTCTTCATTACTGTGGAAGGTTACAAGCCGTCTTGATTGCCTCCTTCTATTTGTACTATATTTATCTGCCCTTTATCATGACTGGCGGTAGGCAGTGCAGTTTAGTTGCATCTACTTAAATAAGTCTCACTACCTTGATTTATTACGGGAAATGTATTTTATGGCATGTCAACTGGCCACCGACGGAAGCTCATGGAATCTATCGGTCCTTTTTCCTAAGTCGCGGTTAGCGGCCTGTGACACGACTCGTCTCTTGAGGTGGCCGAGCACAACTGTTCCAAGTGCTTGCTGGGACACCAAGTACAAGTCTTGGAACGTAGTTTGGCCTCGGGAAATTCGGAAGTGTTAAACTACGCTCTGATTCACCATTGCTGGCTGACACCAGACAGGAATTTCTAGGACAAACTAGCGAGAAAGGTGTGCTCAGATCGGGCCGTGACTGACGATATTCCGCAGTGGAGATTTGTTGGAATGAAATGAAACGTCGTGTGGTGAGGGCCACACGTTTGGTAGCTCGGTCCCTGGTGCAAGTCTTTTTAGTTGACGCTACTTCGACAACTTGCATATCGATGATGATGGTATGATGATGAAGGCAACACAGCACTCAGCCCCTGAGCGAAGAAAAATCTTCAACCCAACTGGGAATCGAACCCGGGCCTCTCACATGGTTTTCCGCCACACTGACCACTTTTTTTTCGTGGAACAGGAAGGGAGGGTAAACAAACAATCTTTATTCGTACAATTGTGCTGTCCTAGGGATAAGAAAAGTATCGAGACAGCAAAAACAATTGGGAAACCATAAAATGAACGTAAAGGCCGCACCCTATTTTTACATGAATAAAGTAAATGACAATCCTAGTTAACGGGCGGGAATGAAAACGAAGTTATCATCTACATCACAATCCATGCAGACCGCGGTGTCGCACCGCATCATGAATCTGGCAGCCAGCCTTATAACCTTCACCATATCTGCCATTGTGGGCAGCATGTATTTCTTCTGCGTCGACCATTCGAAGGACCAGTCATAAGTGGCGCCAACAGGTGGGGGGCCAGATGTCTTCTCAGTGTCCAATATGCCAATATATTGTAAGCGTGCAGTACTGTCTCTAGTTGTTCTGCTGCAGGAGTCTTCTCATTTCTGGGACACCCCAGATGTCGGGCAGGTTGTGAAAAACACTTCCTAAGAAATTGGAAAAGAGCTCGTGTTGTTCTTGTAAGTACATCCAATAATCCATCACGGACTTAATATCGTACGAAAACAAATATTTCGTCGCATTTCCAGCGATCCAATTGACAGCATACGTCTTTTGTTTGGGAAAAAAGTCTTGTCCGATAGAAAAAGTACATCCGATGTGATTTTTGTGTAGTTAGTGCGCCGAAGGAAGGCCAGTGTTCAACGCGCCAGCATCCAGGCGTCCCTCGCTGCGCCACACACTAAACCATGTTCTTCTTTTGCTAACAGTCTACAGTTT
The DNA here is from genome assembly GCF_021461385.2 of Schistocerca piceifrons. Taxonomy (NCBI): domain Eukaryota; kingdom Metazoa; phylum Arthropoda; class Insecta; order Orthoptera; family Acrididae; genus Schistocerca; species Schistocerca piceifrons. The sequence goes on from NC_060142.1 coordinate 380,656,041, forward strand.
GTGCAAAGAGGAGAATCGACTATATGAATTGTATGTAATCGTCTCCTGGTCACAAGTTTACGGTTTATAAGAATATACCACATCGATCTCACTGCTGTTGACAGTAATGGAATATGCATTGCACACCAAATGTGCTTCCAAGTTTTCGTTGGGTATCTGAATTCCATTATGTTGCGGCCATAGTGATACTTCAAGCACCGATAGATCTCCCGAGTCGTGGATATTCTCGTCGAAGGTACCTTCAGACGAACATAACTGTCATCAACAAGAAATGAGGCAATGTGTGCAAGAGAAGGCGAAATGTTGCCCACCGCTATCGGGGGTTCGTACGAAGGCTGAACAAGTACTTCTATCAGAGCTGATGTTATGGTATGCTTTCGTTGTTGCCTATCTCGTATCATCGCTCTCATGTAAAGCGCCAAAGCTTTGTTTCGCACGTTTTTGAGGTTGAGGCTACCGTTCTGAAACTGTAGGGTTAACGTCTCATATTTGATTTTAAATAACATCCCAGTACTAACATAATAACCAAAGGCAACCATGAGGCGGTCCGCAGTACCCTTAGGTATTGGTAGGATCTGCGCTAAATGGGCCAGTGTTGACGCTATGTGAACGTTGGTGTGTGCCACACGTTGGATCATGTCAAAGGCTCTCAGTGAATTGTTGCCTATTGTCAGACGAACATTCTGCAGAAGCCGCCGAGAACTCGCCGCCGCTGACCGCCGTAGTGAACTGGTAAATGTGATCCCCAGACGTCTTAGCGATTCCACCGTCTGAAAGAGTCCCGGTACGTCTTCCAGACCTCGTCCAAAGTACATAATTTTTGATTTCGTCATGTTAACGACACTGCCTGCCGCTGTCCCGTAAGAGTCTAGATGTTCGACAGACTGACGCACTTCATGTCTTGATCTGACAAGAAGGATCAGGTCGTCCGCATATGCGCAACAAACGAAAGACTTCTCATTAAGCGCTATCCCAGTAGGTGAGCGCTTCATAATACACATAAGCCGCTCGAGTGCTATCGCAAACAGCATCATGGAGATTGAGCACCCTTATCGAACCGAGCTGTTAATGGAAATCGAGCCCCCTTCCCGACCGTTTATAATCACCTTCGATGTAGCCCCTCATATTAGCCTCATAACGATGGAGATGAAAACAGGTGGAACCACCATTCGGCTCATGACTGACGCAAAGAGGTCACAGATATCATCGCTGCTCGCATTCTGCAAGTTTACGCAAGGGCGATAACGTCACGGTATTCACTTAACGCCGAGATGTTGCTTCGCACTAGACTGATCAGGGGATATTGTCCTGGATATCGCCAGTTTGAGACGAGACGCTAGTAGTCCTATAAAGATTTTATAGTCGGTGTTTAGCATAGTGAGAGGCCGTTACTGATTAACACTGCGACTCCCCGCCATCTTCGAGATGGGAAGAAGAAAGCCCATCACAAATTCCGACGGTAGGAGCATGTCGGGACGCATCGCCTCATTGTAAATCGACACCCACTGTGGCATCATCATGTCTGCGAATTCCCGATAAAACTCCAACGTAATCCCATCTGGCCCTGGTGATTTATGGGCCGTTCCTTTTTTGAGTGCCACCTTTATATCGTCTTCTGTGAGTGGCTACATAAGTGCTGCCTTATCCGTCTCTGTTAATGTTGTTTGTAGATGTTGCAATATGTCTTCTCCCAATCGACGATCCGTCGGTGTTCCGGCATAGGTGTCGGAAATGCTCTAGAAATTCATTTGCATTGCCCTGTTGTGTTGTCAGTTGACGGCCATCTAAACCGTCGAGCACTGTGACCAATGCCCGACCGTAACGTTTATGTTCCAGCAATATATGGTGCATCGAGGTACGTTCCCCAGTGATGGTGTCGAGACATCTTGCCCGTATCGGGATGCCACCCAGTCGTCATCGCGTGATCGATAGGATTTGTGCCTTGACACGACGAACTTGCGCATGATGTTCTGCAGATGGCACCTGGAATGACAGCTCACGAAGCATGGTGTAATAGTAATCAAGAGTGTCTCTTTGCCATCTCGTCTTATCCCAATCATACAGTATTAGAGCTCTTCTTATTGCTGGCTTAGTACCCTCGAGCCATCATTGAAGCACGGAGGCATATGTGGCCCATACCGCCTCGACACTCTGACGGCATTCAGGGTCTGCCAGAAGTGACGAATTGAGCTTTCATGTCCCGCGGCTTCTCCACACACTTTGCTGAGGGAGTGATATGGTACAAACGTAAGCCAGATGATCAGTAAATGCCGCAAGCCATCGTTCAGCGTCGGCCACCTTAGCCCGAAACATATATTCGATCAAGTCTGCTCGACGAGTGACTGGTAACAAAAGTATATCCCTCACGCTTCCTATGAATCCTGTCCCAGGTGTCGCTTAACTCAAGGTCCCGGCATAGCACTTACAGCGCATGACAGGTATTGTAATGTGGAGTCTGGTCTTTTTTGGCTATAACACTGTTGAAGTCATCACCTATAATGAAATGATCGAATCTGCGGGTAAATAAGGGCACAATCTCTGCCGAATAATATCTCGCACGCGCCCGTCTGTACCGGAAGGGGCATAAACATTGAGAATACGAATTCCATTAACAGTTATCGCCAGTCCTCGCGTCGAAGGCAGATAAGCCACGTCGCGAACCGAAATCCCGTCCCGGACCAATATCACCGTTCCACTGACGTTGTCCGAGTGAGGCGAAGTGTAGGAGATGTATCCATGTACTTCCTGGAGCTCAGGAATGCAAATTGGCTACACCATAAGTATATCCACATCCGACGCGTATATCATGTCCCTGAACAATTGCTGTTTCACGGGCGATCTAATGGTATTTACACTCACTGTTCCTATTCTGTATGCCTAGATTTGAGTAGCTGTCATCTCCGCATGATGCTAGAATGACAAACATTCACCGTATCGATAGTCCCTTTGCAGAATCGCAGAGGGTCGCCCGACGGACGTCTCCCTGCAGCATTAAGTTTCTTGAGATGCGGACGGATGCGAGTCCCCACCAACTGAAGGGTCCGCATCGTTAATTTCTTCGTGCTGTGCATTCCAGCTGATATTACTGGGGTGCTCCAAACTGCTCTGTACGGCACAGATGTGTGGCATCTGTGGATCTTTCGCAGCTTTAGACTCCGCCGCAGAATGGGTGTCAGGCCGCTGAGCGGATGCGTCGTCTGAACGACATGACATCTTTTCACTGTCCGAATTCACATGGTCAGCGATATGCGAAGCTTGTGGTTCCAAGTCAGATAGGTCCATAGTGTTAGACTCATCAGGGCTCCCAAGAAGAGAAGGGAGCGTCTCCGTAGAGTTTAGTCGGCGCTTCTTGCGGCGCTTCGGCGAGCGTTGTTTGCGGGTCCTAACCTCGACCTCTGGTGTTGGCGAATCTTGTATCTTCTGCTGTCTCGCCGCCGCCACAACGCCCTGGGGCCTTTCCACGTCAGCTTCCATTCCTTGCGTGATGCTGTCATCCTCTTGCTCCACCACCTGCAGTGTCTGGGATAGGAGATTGGTCGGTTACATTCCTTCTTCAGTGGGGTGCGAAGGCGCCTCAGTCAACGGCGGCGTTGGTTCGATAGTACTCTCTGACCTCGGCGTCACCTCCCCCCGCAGCGCCGTCACGTAAGTCAGCGGCAGTGACGTTGGTGTAGCGGGATTCTGGCAGTCTCCGCTGGGGAGTTGCAGGAGTCTCCTCTCCATACACGCAGATCGAAGATTTCCTTCACCACCACACCCGGAGCATGTCCGGGGATACCCATCATAGATGGCAATAGCTCTACAGCCGTCGATGTTTATGTACGATGGTACATGTTTAGTAAGGGCAATTCGCACCTGTCAGACACCACTGAGCACTGGATACGAGCTAAGACTTTCCCACCGTTCGACCGTATGACTAATAACTCTGCCGTATCGCTGGAGTGATTCAGTGACCAATGATGCGGGTTCCTCGAAAGGCAGCTCGAAGATTCGAATCGTACGCACGCCCAAACCCGAATGAGCTACTAAAACTTTGCCAATATGACCATCGGAGTGTTGGAACTGCAATCCTCAATAATTCTATCGCATTCTGCGTCGTCAGTCTTCTTTACGTCAAGAGTGCTGCTCACGATTGAAAAGTGAATTCCAATAAGCTCCGTGTAGTTAAGATGAACTTCGTCCCTTAAGAAACGTTCGATTTCTAAAACCTTCGGTCTTGCATACTCGTTACAGAACGTGAACTGTATCGTGATTTTTCGAAAATTGCCGGCCGGGGTGGGCGAGCGGTTCTGGGTGCTACAGTCTGGAACCGCGCGACCGCTACGGTCGCAGGTTCGAATCCTGCCTCGGGCATGGATGTGTGTGATGTCCTTAGGTTAGTTAGGTTTAAGTAGTTCTAAGTTCTAGGGGACTGATGACCTCAGAAGTTAAGTCCCATAGTGCTCAAAGCCATTTGAAGCTTTTTTTTTTTCGAAAATTGTGTGCCATTGCGTTCGATGCAAACAGTAACTTACGCGAGTAACGACGGCGTAAACACCGCTTCTTCCGCGAACGTTCGCAGCTGGGACGTAAACAAGTCCGAGCTGCTCCGCTGCCAAAGGCAGACTACCACTCAACCATGGAGGTGGACGGGGTTGGTTAAACTTGGCTTTGACACCTTGGATGGAGACAGGTCGTTGATTCGAGACATCATTGCACATGGGGGTTAATGTTTATGTAGGAAGCGTGCCGCTGCCATAGCTCCGCTAAACACGACTCACGCCTTACTAGTATTTGATGTGGTATTAAGTCGACTACTGGAGTTTCTAAATTAATCGTTGGGTTGTACTGGATTAATGATTTAATGTGCAGCTAGGATACCGTAGCCATCCCTCTGCTTACCTATCTTGTTTGATATTGTCAACAATTAACTTTGTTTTTCATAGAATGCGGACGCAAATACTCTGTAATTGATTAATATAATAAATAATCGGTTTACGTTTCATTTGCATTTTTGTATGAAAGAGGGCTTAATTCCCTTTCCCTTTATTCTGTTTATTGAATGGATAGTTGTGCAATAGCATCATTGCAATTTCCCACCATGTGATTCCATGCTAAGGCATTTCAAGTTGCGTAATTTACAGTTAACATGGAGTGTGACGAATTCTGGCTAGGTCCATTACTCTGATAGGTTTCACAGTCACACACCGCAGGGTATTGCATACTTTGGCGAACCTTCATCAGACTTCGTTCCTTGGGAGATTATATGGGCAGATTAACTTTTTCTCTTATAATGTATCACGTATTTAGTAAATAGATCAAGTGCATTGTTCATTTTGTTATTTACATTTGCAACCAATTGTGTAAACTTTATCAGAGCCGCCATAGCATTAGATTGGCAATATTTTATCATTTATTTGTGTTTGCCATGTATTTTGGTTCCGTGGGTTCTCCACCATGTCTGTATGTCGTTGGGGGCGTTTTTACCACAGTTGTGATTTGGAAGGATATTGTGACCGTTCTCTATTCATTTATGGTATCTGGGTATGTTTAAGGTTATCAGATCGTAAGTGAAAGTGGAAGGCGAAAATACCCGAACACTAGCTGTGCGTCACTTGAAGGAGGCACAAAAATCCAAACAGTTAGCAACGACAGCGATTAGAGGGGCGAAGAAGGCTCACAAGACCTTAAGAGAGGAAAATCTCGAGATAAAGCAAGAAATAGGTAAGGCGAACACGAAATGGATCGTCCATTGTGACGGAATTGCGAGTGATTTTATCAAATTATGAGAACGCATGGAAGAAATATCAGCCGGCCGGAATGGCCGAGCGGTTAAAGGCGCTACAGTCTGGAACCGCACGACCGCTACGGTCGCAGGTTCGAATCCTGCCTCGGGCACGGATGTGTGTGATGTCCTTAGGTTAGTTAGGTTTAAGTAGTTCTAAGTTCTAGGGGACTTATGACCACAGCAGTTGAGTCCCATAGTGCTCAGAGCCATTTGAACCATTTTTGAAGAAATATCACGAGACGAAAGAACGACAAGAGGTGTAAACAACTGCATACAACTACGCAGGACTGACGAACACATCACCTATGTGGTGAGTCCTGTAGAATGCGACGCAGGCATTATGAGTTCGGAGTCAGTCCTAGATAGTCTGTCAGGAATATCATTACGCAGACGTACAGACGACACAGTCGATTTCAAACACTTTGTGTCCGTCAGGAAACTCCAGAACTACAGAGACAACGGCAATACTCTTCACCCGAAGACCTTCATTTCTTAGTTCGACCTCTCGCTACCTCTGCAGTGGCCACTGGAGTGCAAATTAAATTTGCACCTCTAGGACAATGTGGCAGAAACAACGCGTACAATCGTTGAAACGTGCACGTCGTACACAGCGTTCAGGGTAGCGTTCTTGGAAAACGACTGTTCTGTAGGGATCTGGTTGCCTCAGGATTTGAAAGTCCTGTCAAATTCTTCGAGGCTATCGTCAAATAGAACCAGTTCCTTGATGCGAAGGTGAAATAATTCGCTTCTGCCATGTGAAGCTCCCACCACACCACCAACAAATATTGACTGGCAAATGTGGTAATGTATTGAATCTTTTAAAAATACTCTGCGAGAATTAGAGTCCACGCAGGATGAAAAGAGGATGACTGAAAGAAGACATGAGCCTGATCACCTATACAACACCTGGCAGAAGAGAAACAATTCCAAAGAAGGACATACAAACAGAGATTTAGCCTCAGATGTCAACAAACACAATAGCAACTACTCACGCCAAATAAGTGGCTGGAAGAACCAGCACTACCGCCAAAATGATAGTAGGAGACAGGTGAGAGACCATGAGTTTGCCCCTGAACAAGACAGAGTAAAAGGGCAGGTCGCTGAACGTAGCCATCTAACCATAACAGCATCATCAACAGGGATATCCGTGACCACTTCAGCCACCTGAAACTCTCAATTAATTGGCACTGTACTAGATAGTAGGGATCAATTGTATAGAGTTAAGCACGTAATTTGGATTATTATTCCTTCTGATCTTTGTTATAAATCTTGTGTTTGTTGAGTATTGATATACGTTTACAACCCGTGTAAATAGAGTTGTGTGGCAACGGAAAAACAGTTGGTGCTCAATTCATCTCTCTAGTGTCAGAGCACGATTGAAGGTCATGGAAATTTTCACGACTGAGTACGAAGAGGAGTAGACATTTTGGCTGTCGTCTGTTACCTGTGCCGTGACAGTTAGGCAGTTGTAAAACATGTAAAATTTTTAATTTTTAGCTCAGAAGCCAATTTTAAATTTTCGTAGATTTAGTTTTAAAAACGCTTTCACAATAAATAATTTTTATAAATATTCTCACCCCATATTTCACTCCCTCATGGGGTTCAATTTCCAAAAACACTGAAACATGTAATTTTTTAGCTTCAATCGAGAAGTCCCATACCAATGTTGACAGATGTACACTACTGGCCATAAAAATTGCTGTACCACGAAGATGACACGCTACAGACGCGAAATTTAACCGACAGGAAGAAGATGCTGTGATATGCAAATGGTCAGCTTTTCAGAGCATTCACACAAGGTTGGCGCCGGTGGCGACACTTACAACGTGCTGACATGAGGAAAGTTTTCAACCGATTTCTCATACACAAACAGCACTTGACCGGCGTTACCTGGTGAAGCGTTGTTGTTATGTCTCGTGTAAGGAGGAGAAATGCGTACCATCACGTTTCCGACTTTGATAAAGGTCGGATTGTAGCCTACCGCGATTGCGGTTTATCGTATCGCGACATTGCTGCTCGAGTTGGTCGAGATCGAAGGACTGTTAGCAGAATATGGAATCGATGGGTTCAGGAGGGTAATACGGAACGCCTTGCTGGAACCCAACGGCCTCGTATCACTAGCAGTCAAGATGACAGGCATCTTATCCGCATGGCTGTAACGGATCGTGCAGCCACGTCTCGATCCCTGAGTCAACAGATGGGGACGTTTGCAAGACAACAACCATCTGCACGAACAGTTCGACGACGTTTGCACCAGCATGGACTATCAGCTCGGAGACCACGGCTGCGGTTACCCTTGACGCTGCATCACAGACAGGAGCGCCTGCGATGGTGTACTCAACGACGAACCTGGGTGCACGAATAGCAAAACGTCATTTTTTCGGATGAATCCAGGTTCTCTTTACAGTATCATGATGCTCGCATCCGTGTTTGGCGACATCGCGGTGAACGCACATTGGAAGCGTGTATTCGTCATCGCCATACTGGCGCATCATCGGGCGTGATGGTATGGGGTGCCATTGGTTACACGTCTCGGTCACCTCTTGTTCGCATTGACGGCACTTTGAACAGTCAGAGAATTATTAGACAGCAAAAACGGATTATGACATCAGTTCCTGATGTGTTACGACCCGTGGCTCTACCCTTCATTCGATCCCTGCGAAACCCTGCATTTCAGCAGGATAATGCACGACTGCATATTGCAGGTCCTGTACGGGCCTTTCTGGATATAGAAAATGTTCGACTGCTGCCCTGGCCAGCACATTCTCCAGATCTCTCATCAACTGAAAACGTCTGGTCAATGGCGGCCGAGCAACTGGCTCGTCACAATAAGCCAGTCACTACACTTGATACACTGGGGGGTCGTGCTGAAGCTGCATGGGCAGCTGTACCTGTACACACCATCCAAGCTCTGTTTGACTCAATGCCCACGCGTATCAAGACCGTTATTACGGCCAGAGGTGGTTGTTCTGGGTACTGTATTCTCAGGACCTATGTACTCAAGTTGCCTGAAAATGTAATCACATATCAGTTCTAGTATAATATATTTGTCCAATGAGTACCCATTTGTCATATGCATTTCTTCTTGGTGTAGCAATTTTAATGGCCAGTAGCGTAGCTTTAAAAATATTTTAGTAGTTCCTTAATGATGACATATTTTCAAAGAAAGCTTCCTCCACTGCTTCACCCCCATAGCGTTAAATTTACAAAACTGCTGAAACACATATTTATTTATTTCTGACCGAGAAACCAAATACTAATTTTGTAGGTCTATCTCCAAAACTGTCTTAATAGCGATATGTTTCAAAAAAACCTTATGCCCATATTTCACTCCCTTAGGGTTGGAACATAGTAAAATCTCTTCTTAAATGACGCCTACTGTATTAGATCCCCATACCTACTCCAAATTTCAAGTTCCTATCCTTAGGGGTTTGGCCTGGGTGATGATGAGTTAGTCAGTCAGTCAGTCAGTCAGTGAGAACCTTGCCTTTTATACAAAGAGATTACTTCAGAGCGATTTGGTTGCGTAATTTACAGTTAACATGGGGTCTTAAGGGTAGTGTGACAGAGTCTGGGTAGATACATTAATCTGATAGGTTTCACAGTTTCACACACCGTGGGATGTTGCAACTGATGGACAAGAAGTCCCAACTGCTACTCTCATCAGCCAGTCTGTAGCTTCGGAATGAATCCTGACTGACAGTAGCGTTAACTGTGGCAAAATAGCACGCAAAAGTCTGGACAATGTCTCGTCTCATGGGTTGGTCTGGAGATTTGCATTCCGCGTTACGGCAGCTACTGAAACCTCCCTCCTCTCCCATACGACTGTTAGTTTAGCGGAAAGGTTTGTGATGATCAGGAACTGATGCCATAATCCGTTTTTGCTGTCTAATAATTGTCTGACATTTCGCCCTCGCTGCCTAAAAGGCTGCGAAGTTCTCTGCATTTGCCTGACACTTGGATCTATGCACAGGTTGCCCATTTGGTTCTGACTGCAGAGCGGCATTCGTCGCTCCATGAAGGGAGAGCGTATCTTTTCAGCTGGCCTGAGGAGATGCCTCAGCAGCATGGTGGTGTGAAAACTCAGTGTCATGAAATAAAAAAAAATTCTGTCTCGGAGTTAACTGTGAGAAGGATCCACCCTTAAGTATCAATGCTGCATTAAATTTACACGACAGATTAAACTAACTCTTAGAAGACTGTCGCCCTAGCTGTGAAATGTAAGCTAGGGTATTCACAATTTATCATTCAAAAACACTGATCATGGTAAGGATTTGCAAACTACGTTAATAAAAGGCACTACTTGAGTGAACTCTGAATTTATTAAAAAAGGAAAAGAATAACATAAACTTGCTTGATGCATAATAAAATCTTTTATTATGACGAAACAGAGATAAATGCAATAACTGTTGCCATAGTTATTTGGTGGAGGATTGGAATTTGCTAAACATCATCTTACTTTCCTAATGAATTTACTCAACCTGCCTACGCATCAATGACAGTGATCGTGTGGGTTGAAAGGGAAACAGAAATTATCGATGTAAGTGTGATTGTACCGTCAAACATAGTTAGGCTAAACCGAATATGTTGTTGAATTTGTATGTTCCCTTCGTGCTAAGGCGCCAGTGGTGCAAGTTACTCTCACCATGTTGATTTAAAAAGAGTTGACCGCTGATTACGTGACTGGATGTCATCAGGTGGCCACCTAGAAGTTCTCTCCTGTGAACTCGAACAGTGGACTCCATCAGTATCTGTCACAGTGGAGAGCTGTTCTCAAAGTCGTCTGTCTCGTCCGAGAGCAAAATCAGTGGCATAACAGTTTTGTTGTTCTAAACCTACCATCAGAAACCAGCAAAAATGTCAAATCCAAGAAGCTGCCTTTCCGCCCCTCTGTTCTATAAAAAAAAAATCGGTTCAAACGGTACATCTTACTTATGTCATCAGTCAGTGGTCTTTATAACTGCTAGGTGTGGGTTTCTCTAGCAACCGAAGAACAGAAAAAAGTAACTTAATTCCCTGGCGACAGCCTGTCGGCCACCTGCAAAGCAACAGTTTTTAAGGGTCATTATCCATGCATTTTAGGAGGCTGAGAGATTAATATCTTGCTGAATGTTTTCCTGATACGTGCCCGATTGCCGCCTCCCTGCTTCCACGAATTCTGTGCTGCAGATCTAAAGCTTTTAGGACACCTCCCTCTAACAGGGTTCAGGCCATAAAAACACTATCCCTCCCAGCTCGACCTTGCCTTTTTAACGTGCCTGTCGGATTGACTCATATTCTTCCAGTTTCACTGACACTGCCATGCTGGTGCCACTGACCCACCCTCCGGTCCGATGCTTTCATGCAGAGAATGTGTACTATCCCAGTCGCCTCCACCTGTGTCGACCACCTGTCAATTATTAGAACACCTCTTCATCTAATCTACGGGGAAACAAAATGAAATCGCCCCTTAAAACGGCTTTATCCAAGACGAAAAAATGTGGTCACACGACATGCCTAATTTCAGTTACATTAAATCGAATCTGTGTACATCAGAATGAAGGAACAGTGACCAGTGAAAACAACTTGACACTTATTATCACTCATGCCCATCCTCCCCCCCCCCCCCCCACCACCGCAACCAATCGCGCCTCCCAAGCGCACTAAAATGTCGCACTGAAAAAAATTATTGTGGGACATAAACCAGCAAAATTTATATTATCTACTATCAGCCTTGTACATATATTTAGCTGATGACCCACGTCTTCCATGTCATCATCTGAAATGACGATTGGAGACAGGCTTGTCACTTTTCCAACCAAAACAAGAAAACAAAATACAATTATCAACACCATTCATCAACAAGGAAGCCACCGGATTCAGTCACACTTAAAGCTAAACATGTTGTTCAAGGCTATAATTTTTTTCTTTCTTTGCAGTTATTTCATTTCAGTATGATTTCTATTAGCAAATATCATCAAAATCTTTCCAAACAAAGCAAAAGTACGCCTAGCTCCATAAAACATTTACTCCTTGAAAGAAGCAAGAATAGAAATCTTATCCACAATATTCATCTACATCTAATGACTGTGATTAACAATTAAGTGGCTGGCAGAAAGTTCATCGAACCACCTTAAAGCTGTTTCTCTACCGGTCCACTCTAACAGCACATAGGAAAAATGAATATTTGTATCTTTACGTGTAAGCTCTGATTCCTCTTATTTTACTAGAATGACTATTTCTCACTGTGTAGGTGGCCACAAACGAAGTATTTCCGTATTCGGTGGAGCAAAAATTGTCTTGAAAAGAACCTGCCACAACGAAAAATACCTTTGTTTTTAATGATTGCCACCCCAGCTGGCATATCACATCCATGGCAGTCTCTCTCCCTTTTCGCGGTAATACCACACTAGCTGCCGTCCTTTGAACTTTTTCGATGTTCTGTGTCAATCACATCTGACGCAGACCCCACACCACTCAGTAATACTCAGAAAAAGGACAGAGAAGTGTAACAGTACCTTGAGTAGGCTTGTTACATCTTATAGTTTTCTACCAATAAACTACAGTCCCGACAATGTTACCCATGTGATCGCTCCAGCTGAAGTTATTAGTAACTGTAATCCGTAAGTATTTAGCTGGAGTCGCAGCCTTTAGATTGTTGTGATTTAACATGTAACCATAATTTAGCGGGTTCCTTTTAGTACTCAGGTGGATGAATTCACACTTTTCATTGTTTAGAGTCAATTACCATTTCAAATCATTTTGAAATTTGTTTTGATCATCTGATGACTTTACGAGACGGTAAACGACAGCATCATGTGCAAACGATCAAAGACAGTTGTTCAGATTTTTTCCTACATAATTTTTATAGATTAGGAACAGCAGAAGGTCTATAACACTTGAGGAACGACAGATATCACTTACGTTTTACTCACTGTATATTTATGACAGGAAATCACGAATCCAGTCGCTCAACTGATATGATACTCCATAGGCATGTAATTTGATTAGAAGTCATTTGTCAGGAACGGCGTCAAAAGCCTTGTAGATATCTGGAAGTATGGAATGAATTTGAGATACTCTGTCGGCAGCACTCACTACTTCATGTAAAAAGAGTGTTAGTTGTGTTTCATAAGAACTATGTTTCTCAATCCATTTTTTATATTTGTCTATAAATTATTTTCTTCGAGGCAGTTCATAATGTTCGAACATAGCACATGTTCCATAATGTTACAGTGAACCCCGCTGCATATCGACGTTAGTGATATGGGTTTGTGATTCATCAGATTACTCCTACTTCTCTTATTGAGTATTGGTGTGACTTCCGCTACTTTCCAGTCTTTAGCTACGGATTATTCGTGGAGGCAGCGGTTGTGTGTGATTGCTAAGTATGGAGCTATTGCATCAGCATACTCTGAAAGGAACCCAATTGGTATATAATCTGGGCAAGTCATTGCCATTATTAAGTGATGTATGCTGTTTCGCTACATCGAATTTATCTTCTTCTAAGTTACTCATATTGACAGTTGTTCTTGATTCGAATTCTGGAACATTTACTTCGTCTTTCTCGGTGAAGAAATTTCGGAAAACAATGTTTAGTAACTTCGCTTTATGGGCACGGTCAACGGTGACATTAATATTGTTATCGCGCAGTGAAGGTATTGATTGCACTTTACATACGGCCAGAATGACAGAGTTTCGTTGTGGAAATTATTAAAAGCATCTTGCATTGAACTCCGTGCTAAGTTTCGAGCTTCAGCAAAACATTGCCATTCTTGGGGATTTTATGTTCTTTTAAATTTTACACACTTTTGCGTTGGTTTCACATCAGTGTTATGACCTGCACTGTATACCATTTCCTATTAATTTACTTATTTTGTATATATTTCTCAATTCCCGTGAATACAATTGCTTTGTAACTGTAGACCAGATGTGACTTAAATTCAGTGTTAGACTGGAAAAAGTGAAGACTGTCTCTTAGAAAGGCGTCAAGCGAAGTTTTTACGTATCTGTTATTCTTAAATAGATATATTCTTCGTTTATTTTTGGTGGTTTTGGATGTTACGGTGTTCAGTTTTGCTATAACGACCTTCGGAGCACTAACCCCATGATACTCATGATTATTCCTTGCTGAGAGGTGTAGTATGTTTTCATTACCATTTACACTTCGAGTGGGCTGCTAAACTAATTGCTCAAAATAATTTTTGAAGAAAGAAGTCAGTACGATTTCGGACGACGTTTTATCCCTACCATTCACTTTAAACATGTGTTTTCGCCAATCGATGGTAGATTGAAGTCACCACCTACTATAGTTGTATGAGTGGGATGCTGAACTGTTCAACAGTTGTATCATCTGAATCGGAGGGTCGGTAAAAGGAACCAATTCCGAGTGTCAAGTATAACCTCTACCCATTCAACTCACAGTCACTATCTATTTCAGTTTCACTGTATGGTGACTTCTAACAGCAATAAACGGCCCACTACCATTTTTATTTAATCTATCCCCATCTGACGTTAACCAACTTCCAGTGACTATAACGATTTGAGCTTCAGTGCCCTCTACTAGCGCTTGGAGCTCTGGTCCTTTCTCAACACAGCTACGACAGTTTACGAGCTATGGCAATTTACATGTATAATAACGACTGTTACTAGGTCTACAATCGCCCGTGTTTAGCCTGCAGCCTTTCTCGCTGACGTCCACCCTCTGTGACTATCTGTACCTTGCAGACCGAGAGGTTTGCGCTGAAACAGGCAAATCAGTTGCATCCAATGCTGGATCTTTATCAGAACAGAGACAGCGCCTGAAACCAGCTCATCAGATGAAACGCAGAGGCCCCTACATCGTCCCCCCCCCCCCTCCCACCACATCGGAAAGTCTTTCACTGCCTCCCATACGTATGAAACGACCACTCACTCTACCACCGGTGAGTACCTGTAGCGGCCACAGTAGTAGACCAGTCGGGATACACGTGGAGTATGCTGGACGTCCCTTGAATCCCCTCATCCAGCCCACACAGTGACGCTCATTGGCAACAGCCTCAAACTGTCTGACCAAAGCCAGCACCACCTGGAGCTGTCAGCATAGGATCACCAACTCAGCTCCTGTGGGAACGCACCATTCACAGTCCCTATCCTTAGTGAGGACTTGAAGATATATACTAGAAATTTATTAAAACGCTGAAATGTGTCTGATTAATACACAAACGCACAAGAAATTTAAGGACTTAAACTAAAATGGCTCTGAGCACTATGGGACTTACCAGCTATGGTCAGCAGTCCCCTAGAACTTAGAACTACTTAAACCTAACTAACCTAAGGACATCACACAATACCCAGGCATCACGAGGTAGAGAAAATCCCTGACCCCGCCGGGAATCGAACCCGGGAACCCGGGCGCGGGAAGCGAGAACGCTACCGCACGACCACGAGCTGCTGCCGGACTTAAACTAAAGATCACAAAGGAAATTCAAAATAGGTCGCTACTTATTAGAAACTGCGTTAAGTCACAAATGTTGGTTACTCTGCCCTAATTCAAAGGGCGGCGATAAAAAATGACGAAACCTTCATACATGAAAAATTGATAGAAAATACATTGTGTAAATCAAAATAGACCAAATTTACCCCCCGTTTTGATGTTTATTAAGGAAGTATTGTGAGAAGTGCTAATTCATAATACTATGTAAATAAAAGTAACATCACATGAACATATTTGTTATACGAAGCAGAAAAATATGTATGATCATGTGCAGAACGGTATTATTTTGATCTTAAACTACGAATGATAATCATCAATGTAGCAAGGGAAAATATCGTGCAAAATCAATAATGTCACTTAAATCTAAAAACAGACATTTTTATGATAATGATATAGGCTAAAAAAATGAATTAAAATTTACACAAGGACATGGATTCGAACTCTGGTCGCCTGCTTACTTTATCACAGATGAAGGTGAGATATGTCTCAGGAATTCCAGCTATATATGATTAAAGATATGTTTGTTTGTATTAAGAGTGTAGTGGCGATCCGAATCTAAACATTAAATTCATACACAAGCAAATATCATATAAAATTTAATTGCATTATACGATCTACGAGTGGTGGTTTTTAGGTGAGTCCTTCTAATTTACCTAAGTTGAACATATGCTTTCCCTACTACTGAACTTATTTACTTGTTCCATTTCATAACGCTTTGCAACATTACACCTTAATATTTAATCGACATTACTGTGTTAAGCAGCACATTCCTTATACTGTTTCCAAATATTACAAAATTGATTCCCGTAATCATCTGCACATCATGCTGGAATGCAAGTTTATTGCAAGATGTCTGAGGATTTTAGGTGTCCAATTTTATTCCATGACGTAGGCTTTCTTCTCTTTTTTATTGAGATTTAGCCTTCTGTTCATACAGCTAGATCGGTTTAACTATAGTCGAGCTCATTTGAGACGGGGAACAAGCACGAATTGGACAAGGTACTGACAGAAAATTGGTCGAGTTCATTTCAAGTGGACCATGCAACCATTCACTTTTTAATGATTCAGGGAGATCACAGAAAACTCAAATTTGGATCACCTGCTAGGGATTGTAGTCCCACTCCGCTTTGAGTCCAATTGAATGTCTTACTCACGGTCCCAACCACAGCATGCATCTGAGACCATAAACATTAGCCGGCCGGTGCGGCCGAGCGGCTCTAGGCGCTTCAGTCTGGAACCGCGCGACCGCTACGGTCGCAGGTTCGAATCCTGCCTCAGGCATGGATGTATGTGATGTCCTTAGGTTATTTAGGTTCAAGTAGTTCTAAGTTCTAGGGGACTGATGACCTCAGTTGTTAAGTCCCATAGTGCTTGAAGCCATTTCAACCATTTGAACCATAAACATTGTGCAGTATCAGTACCACACAATTTAACAATACCATTGATTATGGAGTGTTTTGTTCATCAAGCGGAAGGCATCCCTTACGTGTCAAGAATTGAAAATGGACTGGTCACCTCGTATGCTGCGCAAGAAAAGTCGAGCTGGCCACCGAAAAGTTATTTACGGGATTTAACAGCCGAAACGCGTAGTACCTGAAGTAATGTAACTTAAATCTAAATGGACGAACTGGAATCTCAACACCATTCCTTCTGAATGACAATGCAGTGTCTTAAAATCTGCGGCAACTCTTTCGTTAGTGCGCCTCAGAGTGTGACTTAACATTTATAAACGAAGTGAATCAGCTTTATCGTGCACATCACGTATTTCCGGAATTATCTAAGATGTCCTAATTCTGTTTTCACCCAAATGAATTGTGAGAAAGTCCTAATTAATTGCAGAGATATCGGTATCAGCTTCACGGCTGGAAGTAAGTCATATTTGCTGCTAATGTTGCAGTTCTAAAAGTGACGAATTCAACGGCGTTCCACTCTTCAGAAGTCCTGTTACTAGGAGGGATTGCTGAAAAATGATGCCTCCGAAGCTTTTGCTCTGTTCTCAGTATTGGTTGAGGTATTATATGTCATGCATATTACTGTGTCGACTTTCACGCTTCGGTGAGGCAAATTGCAGCCTTATGCTACTAGAGGGATCCGAATTGTGGCGTGTAACATGGCCGTGTGTACTGCAACTGTGTCGGTGTGTAAGGAACAGCGTGCTGTAATCGGGTTTCAAGAACACGAAGAGTTCGTCCACACATGGAGCCATCACCCTCTCCTTAAGTATGGCAATGGCAGACCACACACACCTTGTGTTCCCTCTCATCGATCATCATCCATAAGTCGCGACTTGACCCCATCCGATTTTCATCTGTTTCCAAAACTTGAAGATCACCTTTGAGGACTTTACTTTGATAGATATGAAGCTGTGCAAGCAGAGGTGAGGTTGTGGCTCCGTGAACAGTCATATATTCTACAACGATGGTAGCAACAAACTGATGCCTCATTGGGAGAAATGTGTTCGTCGCGAGGGTGACTATGTTGAGAAATAAATATGTGGACATGAAGAATAAAGATACAGAATATTAATATTTTTTTAAATTTAAAAACGTTTAAGGGTTTTCACGTAAAAATTCGGAGGCATTATTTTTCAGCGAGCCCTCCTAGTTTCCGAATAACTACAATATTTAGAACTTGATTTAGTTTTTTAGCCAGAAAAGCGAATGTTGTCTTGATATGCAAATGAGGAAATACCTCTCTTCGGATAAGGAAGAAACAGAGTGCCGCACTGCTGGATAACGGTACCAAAGGGCACGGAGGGTGTAGCGTGTAACCTCCTCCTCTCTAATCGGTCTACTGGATTGTGATATGCCTAATAAAATTTTACAGTGAGTAAGGCTATCGTTACCTAAGTAAAATAAAGCCGGTTAGTAGGAGGAAAGTGTACAACAGACCATTCTGAAGGAAGAATCTATTGTAAAGCTAATCTAAATAGTGATAATAATTTTGAAGTGGGTAGAAATTAGTGCAATCACTCACGATCCACATAGGGGGAGAAAGGGTACCTTGTAATATTTAATACATAAGAAATACTTACTATTAAAAACAGGTTAATGAAATGGTCGCCAGAACTCTAGGGCAATGAATATCCAAAATCCTGAGAAAGGTAATGGCGGAGAAAATTAAGCAAATAATCATTGGTGTGGCAATAGAAGGTTGTCATGCTTTTTTTCACAATGCAACAGTTGACGATAAAATAAATGAATCGAAATCACTGTAGTTATTAATTTTGAAAGCAAAGTTAAATGAAGTTTCTGGTTAAATAAATGACTGATTGTAGCTGCAGCTTCGTTATGTAAAATAAAAAGAAAAATATTTTTAGTAACCTCAGCGTAACTTAATGCAAAAATTGGGATATTGCAATTTACTTTTAATTCTTGAAAATTGAATTGAATTTACTTTAACTAAACGAGCAATTGATATACTTTTAACTTAAAAACAATAAAATACATACCAAGCTTGCAGAAGTCTTTCGCTAAGCTAAGTACAGAGTAAATGAAATCACGCATTCTTAATTTGTGCTGTATCTTCAGTTATTAGTTTGCCAGTGACAGTTTACGTTACTTTAATGGAGAGAAGTTAATACTGAAAACTGCTATTCCGTTAAGCCCCCGTTGCGCAATACAAGAATGAACAGTTACTGAGGCAGCAAAATTTAGACTGAAACTAGTGATTAGGAAACAAACAAAATTAGCAGTAAACAGTTAATCAATTTTCATATTCTTACGACACTCAGTGATTGCATGGTGATGATGTTTGGGGACAATGGCGACATAGGTGCTCTACAAGTTTTTAACTATTGCACGTTATTATTCAAGAAAGTTAGTCATTAACGTTTGTTAAAGAAAAGCCACTGGATGGATAATGCCTGTACAATATTATTTATACTCGTGCGATGTTGTAGCTGTGCGGACGACGAAAAATGTAGCCGACGACGATTTTCAGCTGCTGTTGCTGCTACTGCTGGTGGTGGTTGCCAACCACGAATCGTTTCCAGAGACACGGGGAGTTATGGGACAGGCAGTAGTTACAATTGCAGCTTCTTCCGCCTGCCCACTCCGACCGTGCTCTCATTAGACGCGGGGTAAAAAGCAGGTGCGTCTACATCGGCGCGATCATAACTGCACACCGCGGCTGCAGGAGCGCCCAACAAACGCTTCCGCACTCTTTCAAGACAAGCTGCTTCGTCTTCTCTCTGCTCGAGGCGCGACACAGACCCTTCATACACAAAGATAAACAACGGCACAGTTACTATCACTTCGTAAGTGCTATCAATACATTTAAACAAAATTCCGTCAGCTATTACCAGTAATTTACAATATTTGCATTATAATTACAAACAGTTATATGCATTTACAAATAAATGCACTATTACTTCTATTAGATATGGAAACTAATTTCTCTAATAAAGCTTATAGGTCCAGAATTAGAAGTACAGTACAAGTTATCAACGGATATTGAACGGTGAAATATTTTGGATGGTGCAGAAGGTGTTTTATTTGCATTTTCCGTATTATAGGCCTTCATTCGGTTTGTGTCGTTCACGTACGCCGAGTGCTGGTTAATTTGAAAAATTATATCCCTCTCATAAACCATGAGAAACTAGACGTGCATCTCGTTTATGGGGAATGCAAAAGGAACGCGAAGAGAACAGTCGAGTTGTTTGCACAGACGCATCCCGGCAGACGGTGTCCAACAAGAATGACTAATCAATCAATGTGCAAAAAAAATGTTATTATAAGAGCACTGGAATACCACGGCGAGGGTAAGGGGCAAGCCTGCATCGAGTGGAGCGAATAAAATATTCTCGCAGCTGTCGCTCGTAATCGACATAGTAGATCCAGAGAAACTGCGAAGACCTCTGCTCAGTTCTGATGTGACATCAGAATCTTTCTTTACAAACCATTGAAAGCATGAAATGGTTTCTCAGTGGTGAATATGGACAACTATCCACATTTTAGTGGAACGACGACAATGAAAATTAGTGCCAGAGCGGGACTCGAACTTTGTTTTCCCGCTATTTGCAAGCGGTCGCCTTACCATTTTTGTTATATGGACATTGAGTCGTGACGGGGAGAGCATGAGCGAGAAGCGGACAGGGATCGCAACCCGTTGACTGGTCGCGACGCCTCCCACTCCCCCCCTACAACGGATGTGACGGGAAAGTTATTAGATCAACGTAACTGACAACACCAGCTAAATTTTTATTCTTATTTTTAATTTATTTTTTGTTTTTTACATTTGTTAATTCATAATTATTTATAGTTATCAGGCCATTTCTAGGACAGGGGAGAGCCGTGTGGAGCGAGGCCCGCGACATCACGCGCAGACGAACACAGCAACTAAAATTTTAATTCAGGAAAAATAAATAAAAGATTTCCATTCGATCGTGCACATATTTAGGTTGCCAGCCTGGACGTGTTTATACGCCGCACGGTTCCGGAAATGGTCACACACGTGTCAAGAATGTCGGAGGGTGGGTACTCCCCAAATATTAACAAAAACTGCTCTAAAACCGAGACACACACACACAACACACATTCCATGAACGCTTGATTAATTTTACTGACATAACACTTACAAAAGAAGAACAACAGCTACTTGAGAAAGGCCCAAAATACAATTTGAACACCCACATAACACATAAGACCATAGAAAATGTTATTACTGAGACTGAATACATCATCGGACACCATGAAAGAACTAACACTCGAGACTTCAACCCAGGCCTAACAAGAGAACTAGCGACAGAGGAAATGAAACAAATCATCAGAAAGAACAAACCATCCATAAACACAAATAAAAAAAACAAACGGTGAGAAAACCATAAACAGTATACACAGAAAACTAAAACAACACAATGCTCTCATCACCAAGGCAGACAAAGGGAATGCTCTAGTCTTAATAACAGAGGCAGAATACATTCAGAAAACAGAAAAATTTCTGGCAGAGAATGAAATTAGTAAACTAACCAGTGACCCAACACAAAGATACCAAAGAAATGTAAAGACTCTCTTAAAAAACATCACACACACCTTGACACAGAACCAGACTAATAGAAAGACACAAAAGAACCTTAAAGCTCCACTCTTAACAAGCCTCCCAAAGGTCCACAAAACCCCTCATCCCAGTCAGGCCAGTGGTTGACTTCAGAAAATCCCCATCTTACTTACTACAGAGACACATGCATACATTCCTTCTACAGAAGACATACACATACACAAACAACAGGATCCTCAAAAACACAGGAGACATAATAGAGAAAATTAGGAATGTCAACATCCCCCCAAAAGCAAAACTGGTATCTTTTGACATAACATCCATGTACAAAAACATACCCACAGAAGAAATTATAAACATTATAAAACAACATCTAAAATTCAAGAAATTCCCAGATGTACAAATAAATGAAATCTCACCCATTCTTAGGCTAATAATGGAACAAAACTACTTCACTTTCAACAACAACTTCTACTTGCAACAATAGGGGCTTCGCAGGGGGTCCTGCATCCGGGAACCTTAGCCAACATTTTCTTGGGCCATATAGAGAACACAATATTCAATAACATTGCAAAACAAGGAGGGTACAAAATAATCTACTGGTACCGATATGTGGATGACGTAATCTCTCTTGTAGATGAAACACATAACAAGATAGAAGAGCTACACAGTAATATCAACACAGTAAACCCACAAATCCACTTCACAATGGAAATAGAAAACAACAAGAAACTAATTTCTTGGATCTTACAATCACAAGAAACGACCACCAACATGAATTCTCCATTTACAGAAAACCCACATCCACAAGCACTGTTATCCACAGCTCATTCAACTACCCGACAGTTCATAAATATGCCAGTTTCACACATATGCTCCACAGGATAAACAGAACACCTCTTAAACCAGAAAACTAAACACAGGAACTAAATATAATCAAACAACCTGCTGTTGAAAACGACTACAAAACAGACATCATAAACAGACTCAACAACAAGGTAAAACTAAACATGCAGTACACACAGACAACACAGCAGACCACGCCACTTCAGAAAAAGAGAGAGATGGTACACACTAACATACAATAACAAAATATCACGTAGAATAGGAAACATCTTGAAAAAGCAAGGGATCCCAGTAACATTCAAAACAAACAATCCAGTTCAGAAAAGACTAAGACAGGTCATAAAAACCTCTGACAAATTCAGCAACGCTGGAATACATCAACTCACTTGCAACTCCTGTCACGTCCAATACATAGGACAAACAAGCAGAAACTTCCGAACGAGGTACACAAAGCACGCAGAGCACAGAGCGCATGTGTGACAGCACACATTCAACTTTTGCAGAACGTCTAATGAACAAAAACCATAAACCCACTAATATCGAAAACTATCTTCGCATTCTGAGAAACAGCAACAGTCTATACCGAACTAACAATACAAGAAAATTACTACATACAAAAGGCTATAGTCGAAGGGAAAAATGTAATAAATGAAAACACAACACTTTGCAATAACACACTCTTTACCGCTCTGAGAGAACTGAACAAGGACACAGAACAGAAAGCACACACACGCAAAAGAACCACTTTCCCATCACACACAGAGACATAAATAATGGACAGAAGTCGTCGTAATTCGCGCTACAGTTTTTCATAGCCTCTCTCGCCACATACGATACACCTCTCGCGACACACGCGAACAGCAAGATGGGGTAACATTCTGGATCAGAAACAAAGTGCGAAAGTTTTGTTTTTCTGTGTGTAAAAGCAGCCACATACCATCCAACGAACGTGAGTACACGAACAGCTAAGTATCAGCTCAGTACACACCAAATAACTGGTTTCCACAACACTACCACAATCCCAAGTATATATTGCTGACATACGAAGTTCACCTTTTAGTATTTGTTTACTAACAGCCGCTCACATGGTTGCGGATAACATGATGTTCACTATGTAAAAAAAAGGCAACAGAAAAAAATAACACAGAAAATATGTCGCAAACACCACCAATAATGACTTAAAACATACTGTAACATACAATAAATAAGGTAGTATGAAAATATCAATAGAAAACTATATTTCAAACGACGAATAGTAAAAATATAACAAGGTTTACTGTGTTTTTATAACCTTGTTGTTTTCTGCATGTTTTAGATTAAAAAACCCTCTGATGATGGTGATATTTGAACCCGAAACTAGCTTACTGGCCATTAAAATTGCTACACCACGAAGTTGACGTGCTACAGAAGCGAAATTTAACCGACAGAAAGAAGATGCTGAGATATGTAAATGGTCAGCTTTTCAGAGCATTCACACAAGGTTGGAGCCGGTGGCGACACCTACAACGTGCTGACATGAGGAAAGTTTCCAACCGATTTCTCATACACAAACAGCAGTTGACCGGCGTTGCGTGGTGAAACGTTGTTATGATGCCTCGTGTAAGGAGGAGAAATGCGTATCATCACGTTTCTTACTTTGATAAAGTCGGATTGTAGCCATCGCGATTGCGCTTTATCGTATCACGACATTGCTGCTCGCGTTGGTCTAGATCCAAGGACTGTTAGCAGAATATGGAATGGGTCGATTCATGAGGGTAATACGGAACGCCTTGCTGGATCCCAACGGCCTCGTATCAC
The DNA here is from genome assembly GCF_021461385.2 of Schistocerca piceifrons. NCBI lineage: Eukaryota > Metazoa > Arthropoda > Insecta > Orthoptera > Acrididae > Schistocerca > Schistocerca piceifrons. Next base: position 380,679,902 of record NC_060142.1, read on the forward strand.
TAGCAGTCGAGATGACAGGCATGTTATCCGCATGGCTATAACGGATCGTGCAGCCACGTCTCGATCCCTGAGTCAACAGATGGGGACGTTTGCAAGACAACAACCATCTGCACGAACAGTTCGACGACGTTTGCAGCAGCATGGACTATCAGCTCGGAGACCATGGCTTCGGTTACCCTTGACGCTGCATCACAGACAAGAGCGGCTGCGATGGTGCACTCAACGACGAACCTGGGTGCACGAATGGCAAAACGTACTTTTCCCGGATGAATCCAGGTTCTGTTTACAGCATCATGATGCTCGCATCCGTGTTTGGTGACATCGCGGTGAACGCACATTGGAAGCGTGTATTCGTCATCGCCATACTGGCTATCACCCGGCGTGATGGTATGGGGTGCCATTGGTTACACGTCTCGGTCACCTCTTGTTCTCACTGACGGCACTTTGAACAGTGGACGTTACATTTCAGGTGTGTTACGACCCGTGGCTCTAGCCTTCTAGCGAAACAGTACATTTCAGCAGGATAATGCACGACCGCATGTAGCAGGTCCTGTACGTGCCTTTCTGGATACATAAAATGTTCGACTGCTGCCCTGGCAAGCACATTCTCCAGATCTCTCACCAACTGAAAACGTCTGGTCAATGGTGGCCAAGCAACTGGCTCGTCACAATATGCCAGTCACTACACTTGGTGAACTGTGGTATCGTGTTGAAGCTGCATGGGCAGCTGTACTTGTACACGTCATCCAAGATCTGTTTGACTCAATGCCCAGGCGTATCAAGGCCGTTATTACGGCTAGAGGTTGTTGTTCTGGGTACTGATTTCTTAGGTTCTATGCAACCAAATTGCGTGAAAATGTAATCACATGTCAGTTGTAGTATAATATATTTGTCCAATGAATACCCTTTATCATCTGCATTTCTTCTTGGTGTAGCAATTTAAATGGCCAGTAGCGTAGTTTGAGATAATAAAGAAACAAGGAAGCCTTGGTGGCCGAGCGGTTCTGGGCGCTACACTCTGGAACCGCGCGACCGCTACGGTCGCAGGTTCGAATCCTGCCTCGGGCATGGATGTGTGTGATGTCCTTAGGTTAGTTAGGTTTAAGTAGTTCTAAGTTCAAGGGGACTGATGACCTTAGAAGTTAAGTCCCATACTGCTCACAGCCATTTGAACCATTTTGAAAGAAATAAACGAATAACATGGTGTTTTGCATCAAGGCGGACTCGATTTTTGATATTACTGTTTTTCTATGCAAACACGAACCAAATGGAAGTGTTCGAAAATGAAATCATTGTTTATGTCCACATCAGTAGTAGTTTAGCTACAATATAGCAGGTCAGCAACTGGAAGCAGTTAATCCCTTAAATTATCTGGGAGTAGGCATTAGGAGTGTTTTAAAATGGAATGATCATATAAAGTTGATCTGCGGTAAAGCAGATGCCAGACAGATTCATTGGAAGAATACTAAGGAAATGCAATCCGAAAAGAAAGGAAGTAGGTTACAGTACACTTGTTCGCCCAGTGCTTGAGTATTGCTCACCGGTGTGGGATCCGTACCAGGTGGGGTTGATGGAAGAGATAGAGGAGATCCAACGGAGACCAGCGCGCTTCGTTACAGGATCATTTAGTAATCGCGAAAGCGTTACGGAGATGATAGATACACTCCAGTGGAAGACTCTGCAGGAGAGACGCTCAGTAGCTCGGTACGGGCTTTTCTTGAAGTTTTGAGAACATACCTTCACCGAGGAGTCAAGCAGTATATTGCTCCCTCCTACGTTTATCTCGCGAAGAGACCATGAGGATAAAATCAGAGAGATTAGAGACCACAATGAGGCATACCGTCAATCTTTCTTTCCACGAACAATACGAGACTGGAATAGAAGGGAGAACCGATAAAGGTTCTCAAAGTACCCTCCGCCACACACTGTCAGGTCGCTTGCGGAGTATGGATGTAGATGTAGATGTAGAAATTCCCTTTTTGTTGGCTTTTGACAATGTAGTTTTGCAATGAGTGCATCATGACGTTAAGTTCACGATATGAGTTTGTCTTATCTAACAATCTTTATACCTCTTCATTCCTTGTTCTAGTAACCTTACGTTTCCTTCACCTGCTCTCGGAGATAAATCCCAAATTCTAAATATTTCAATTCCGCCAAAACTGCTCAGTGTCTTTTGAAGAGTGAAAAGCTGTTGAAACCACCTTTTTTTAGAACTTCGACACTAGTGACACAAGTTACTGTAGTTCCACTTGAAAAAGCGAACTCGATGCAGGTATCTCTGTAACTGATGTATACTGCCTGAAAAAACACGTAGAACACACAGAAAACATGGTCGGTTGTCAACGTTATCTCCTACATACCATCGGCAGCTATGTAAATGATTCCAATTGCTATGTCTGTGACAGGTAAAACGACTACCAAAGCGCACTAGTGTAGTTAGTGTTGTTGCCGGGCCTGGTAGAGTATATAGAGCGCGTGAACAGCGTAACATGTCCAGCAATAACTGTGTAGGACACTGGCATGTCACACACGCATGTGAGACAGCCTTCTCAGCAGCCTGAGAAAGTTTGTAAGGGGCATCATTGTAAGTCAGCATTTGACCGGCTGATTGAGTCGTGAAATACAATTTGTGTGGCATTTGGACGTTACAGTGGCCCTACATTCGACCACGTATAAACATGAGATCAAGCATACTCGCCGTGAAGTTTCCGATTAACCATTTCTGACCACCAGAGCCGAGGATCCCCATATTGTACATCAAGAACATCTTTACCCTTTCACATCTGCGCCTGCCATCTCAGAAAAAGTACTGGCATCGTGCAAAAGTCTGTGTCTTGTCACAGATTGGTTGAAGACTAGCGGCAGTTTGACTGTGGAATTACCGTCCAGTGCACAGGCTACCGTTAACACCACAACACAAACAGCTGCGTTTAGAGTGGTGCCAGCATGGACTGCTGATTAATGGCGCCGCATTGCGTTAAGGAATGAATCACGGCTCTGCACTACCTCGGATGAGCATTGCAGGCGAGTATGGTGGTGACCTAGAGAGAGGTCCAATTTTTACAAGGGTTTGGAGGGGCAGAGCAGTGTTACTCCGCGTGTCATGGTGTGGTGAGCCATAGGGTAAGACTTCTACATCTACATCTACATTTATACTCCGCAAGCCACCTAACGGTGTGTGGCGGAGGGCACTTTACGTGCCACTGTCATTACCTCCCTTTCCTGTTTCAGTCGCGTATGGTTCGCGGGAAGAACGACTGCCGGAAAGCCTCCGTGCTCGCTCGAATCTCTCTAATTTTACATTCGTTATCTCCTCGGGAGGTATAAGTAGGGGGAAGCAATATATTCGATACCTCATCCAAAAACGCACCCTCTCGAAACTTGGACATCAAGCTACACCGCGGCGCAGAGCGCCTCTCTTGCAGAGTCTGCCACTTGAATTTGCTAAACATCTCGGTAACGCTATCACGCTTACCAGATAACCCTGTGACGAAACGCGCCGCTGTTCTTTGGATCTTCTCTATCTCCTCCGTCAACCCGACCTGATACGGATCCCACACTGATGAGCAATACTCAAGTACAGGTCGAACGAGTGTTTTGTAAGCCACCTCCTTTGTTGAGGGACTACACTTTCTAAGGACTCTCCCAATGAATATCAACCTGGCACCCGCCTTACCAACAATTAATTTTATTTGATCATTCCACTTCAGATCGTTCCGCACGCATACTCCCAGATATTTTACAGAAGTAACTGCTACCAGTGTTTGTTCCGCTATCATATAATCATACGGTAATTGATCATTCTTTCTATGTATTCGCAATACATTAAATTTGTCTATGTTAGGGTCAGTTGCCACTCCCTGCACCAAGTGCCTATAAGCTGCAGATCTTCCTGCATTTCACTGCAACTTTCTAATGTTGCAACTTCTCTGTATACTACAGCGTCGTCCGCGAAAAGCCGCATGGACTTCAGGTTAAGCCTGGTAGTGACTTAGCAAACTCTGAAGAAACAATGGTGCACTGCGGGTAACCAGCATCCTCATGCGTTACCTCTCTTGTGATAGAATAGTAGTGCCATTTTTCAACATCGTCCACACGTAGCACATACCTCAAAAAACTGTCAGCGTGATGTTGAGGTATTCCCGGGCCAGAAAGATACTCAGATCTGTCCCCAATAGAACTTATATAGGACCAGGATATCAAGGTCCGTTTACAAGTTGTGGTGCACTTTGCCTCAGCTGACAATAGAATGGCATTATGACAGCCTTCGTAATTCGATTAGTTCATGCATCCAGACCAGAGGCGTTTACAAGTTGTGGTGCACTTTGCCTCAGCAGACAATAGAATGGCATTATGACAGCCTTCGCAATTCGATTAGTTCATGCATCCAGACCAGAGGTGTTGCAGCATCATAGGGCTCATAGTGGCAAGTTGTTCGTAAATTGGACTCGATTTTGTAATCACTGAAATAAAGTGAGATACCCTCTCAACCCGTGACGTTTTATTTCGTTTCTTCCTCCCTTTCTGAGTGCTTCACTTTTTTCGCCCAAGAATTTAGTTATGAAAAGAGACGATACGTCATTTAGTGAGAATTTTGTAAATAACTAATTTGGATGAAAACAGAATTTCGATAGCTTAGCCCGTTTAGGAAATACCTGAGGTGAACAGCTTAACTGAATCAGCATGCATAAAGAACACCACGGTAATCAGTGTGTATAACGGAAACAGCGATAATTACGAATCAACACTCACGATGACGTAGCAGTCAGGGAAATCTTGTTCCTCACGATTGTCAGAAATATTTTGATACTATTAAGATCAGTCCTTTACTAAACACGGCAAGGATCAATCCCATGGAATATGGAACTTGGAAGTGATGTGTTCAGAGGAACAAGTTGCCTGGCTCTTCACATGGGATCAGTGCATTTCTGCACGATTGTTGCTATGAACAGGAGATAAACTTGCAGTGCTCCTGCCAGCAGGATGTTGGGTACACAGGGGTATATGGTATTAAAATATTTCTATAATTTTGCATGGTGTAGACGTAGCATCCTAAACAGGCGCTTACTGAGGTAATAATGCTAGTTTCTGTGTGATTCTTGAAATTCTCTCGATCCATTACAGTGCAAAGCCTTTGTCTGATTCACAGAGAAGCACTCATAGCGTCATGGTGATGAAATGATGCTGTACTCCCATCCCTTTGATGTCTGCTCATCGATGGCAAACTGTCCTACACTCCGTGCCTCTCCAGTTCACTGACCCGCCTACAGCACTGCTCCCTTATCCGCCCAAAGTCATTAGATGGCAGTATTTGAGCAGCGCTTGGTCAGCGCACCATTTTTCTGTCTTAATGTCATCTGTCAAAACCGAAACCGCTACTGCCTCATCCCGAAGCTTTGTTTATTCTTTTCCAGTCCCTTCGTCGTGTAGAAAGACAGCTGTCTATTTTCGGAGACATACTAGTCACTGACAGCATTCGCGTAGTTCCACGTGCGTCCGTGAATATAGTTGCAAAGGATTCAAGTCTGGCGAAGGAATCGTCCAGGATACCAGACTTCTCGACTCATCCAGAGTTCTTCAACAACCCCTGAATTGTCACGAGAGCCTTTTTTTACGAGCAGCGTATTTGGTACCTTTGACTGCAATCTCATGTGTGAGCAGTCGGTGAATGTTAACGGCTTATTTTTTTTAGGCTCGTCGGAAGGAAAAGCGGATCCCGTAAGATACAAACCGCGACTTGTTGGGGATGCTTCAGGTAAGGGAATCACGTAAACCTGCTCGAAAGAGACTGTTATTAACGGTCTTGGCTGCTATTATTCGCCACCTACACGTTACAGGATTGCAGAACCCGCTGAAATGTGTGTGGCAAGCGTCCTCAGAGAGGCCCTAGAGATACTGTCTTTGAGAGACGAGACGCGGGCTGGTACCCTATTTAATAGACTATCAATGTGAAACACCAGTTTACAGCTCGTTCTGTTTAATGTGCCTCAAAAGAATAACAATAGGGTGGGCCGCACACATTACGGAATAAGCCACACCCCTTACAGTGTAGGCTGCTTGTTAAAAGAGATAGGACATCATTTATGTAACTCTGCAAAACGAGAGAAGTGCGCACTTTCGACCGCTTAATAAGAAAGTATGCTATATCCCTCTGTTGAGCCACTAAGACCAGATAGAGATACCACTGGACGTGCAGTCGACACCAGCTAGTTAGTGTTCTGATCTGTAGATCGATCGACTCCTTATTGCAGGTGAACGATAGTAAGTTTCAGATAACTTTAATATTAAGAAATATTTTACTTTTGGTATTACGTTTGTCCTCATTTCCTATCTGAGTCAAGGGTAGCACTAAGGCAGCCAGTTCTCTTTCCCACTGGTGCTGACAGCAGGCAGCACAGCCCTTCACTTTGAGTCGGTTATTGCCTCCTGTTACGCTGCCTTTCCTCGCTACATGCATGGAAAGCGGGAAACAGAGCTTAGTTTTCTTCGCTCGGTTTTCAGTAAAACAGTAAAAAGAGATAATGACACATCTACCGTGTATCTTTTTCTATTTGTCATTCATCTTATAAAGTACTATTGTGTACATTTACTGATTAAAATTCTCAAAACTGAAAACAAAAAGTATAACTTTTATTCTCAAAGGCATATTTTGCCCTCGGTTGGTATTACCTCTCACCAAAATTCTAATGTGCCTAAATTTCATTTGGCAACCGTGAATGTGAGTTTCATCCTGTATTGTTGAGAGTCTAATTGTTGAATGTAATTTTCATTGTTGATTCATAGATTAACCATTATTCTTAGTAGTTATCCATAGTAGAGAAAACGTGTTTCTTGTAAGAAAGATTTTCTGTTCAAATGGTTCAAATGGCTCTGAGCACTATGGGACTTAACTGAGTCATCAGTCCCCTAGAACAGAACTACTTAAACCTAACTAACCTAAGGACATCACACACATCCATGCCCGAGGCAGGATTCGAACCTGCGACCCGCGCGGTTCCAGACTGTAGCGCCTAGAACCGCTCGGCCACCCCGGCCGGCAAAGATTTTCTGTAATGAGTTGTATAGGCTCCAAATGAGGCAGAAATACTTGCTGGACTTTTAGTAGATGGTGAATCATCAGGACTTCGAGTCAGATCACATAGAAGCTGAAGAGAATTCAAATGCAGAATAAACGGAGGACAATGAAGAAACAAACCACACAGGTAATGCTCCAAATAAATATGTTCTGGAAACTAAAGGACAACTTGGATTTCTGACTTAAAAGTTGCTGACATCTGCCTCAGCAGTCTCTTAATTCTGAATTCATTGCATCCAGACAATTGCACCATTACCCTGTGAAGGCCACCCCCATACCACACCTCCAGCTCCCTTGCACCCCACTCACTCACCCTATCTCCCCCCCCCCCCTCCCCCAGTCACGACTCCCACCACGTCCGCTGCCCACGCATCTCACGCCCTGGTGCGCCGCAGGGGCACTCGTTGACGTCATGGTGCTACCTGTCTATCGTTATGGGGCCCCCAGGCACCAAGGGTGCGCAAGCTCAGTTCCCACACCCACCCACCCTTTGAGCAATTATAATTTTCACAGCTAGTTGCACATGCGCCAGCATTTGGTGTTTGTACTTTGTCCAGTATGAAACACCACAACTAGCAGCCAGACAGAAGTGGTCTGACAGTAACTGCTAGTCCTTTTTGTTATTTACAAAGTCAATTTGCATTAGGGCAGCAGCTAACATTATACTGCTTCCATGAAAGACTTAGAGTACTACTTTTTCTCTTGCAGTGGTTGTGTAATTTACAGGTACTCTGATCTGTTGTGGTAAATTAATTACGTCACGGCATTCTTTGCACTATATACAGAATGTTACAAAAAGGTACCGCCAAACTTTCAGGAAACATTCCTCACACACAAAGAAAGAAAATATGTTATGTGGACATGTCTCCGGAAACGCTTAGTTTCCTTGTTAGAGCTCATTTTATTACTTCTCTTCAAATCACATTAATCATGGAATGGAAACACACAGCAACACAACGTACCAGCGTGACTTCAAACACTTTGTTACAGGAAATGTTCAAAATGTCCTCCGTTAGCGAGGATACATGCATCCACCCTCCGTCGCATGGAATCCCTGATGCGCTGATCCAGCCCTGGAGAATGGCGTATTGTATCACAGCCGTCCACAACACAAGCACGAAGAGTCTCTACATTTGGTACCAGGGTTGCATAGACAAGAGCTTTCAAATGCCCCCATAAATGAAAGCCAAGAGGGTTGAGGTCAGGAGAGCGTGGAGGCCATGGAATTGGTCCGCCTCTACCAGTCCATCGGTCACCGAATCTGTTGTTGAGAAGCATACGAACACTTCGACTGAAATGTGCAGGAGCTCCATCGTGCATGAACCACATGTTGAGTCGTACTTGTAAAGGCACATGTTTTAGCAGCACAGGTAGAGTATCCCGTATGAAATCATGATAACGTGCTCCATTGAGCGTAGGTGGAAGAACATGGGGCCCAATCAAGACATCAACAACAATGCCTGCCCAAACGTTCACAGAAAATCTGTGTTGATGACGTGATTGCACAATTGCGTGCGGATTCTCGTCAGCCCACACATGTTGATTGTGAAAATTTACAATTTGATCACGTTGGAATAAAGCCTCATCCGTAAAGAGAACATTTGCACTGAAATGAGGATTGACACATTGTTGGATGAATCATTCGCAGAAGTGTACTCGTGGAGGCCAATCAGCTGCTGATAGTGCCTGCACACACTGTACGTGGTACGGAAACAACTGGTTCTCCCGTAGCACTCTCCATACAGTGACGTGGTCAACGTTACCTTGTACAGCAGCAACTTCTCTGACGCTGACATTAGGATTATCGTCAACTGCACGAAGAATTGCTTCGTCAATTGCAGGTGTCCTCGTCGTTCTAGGTCTTCCCCAGTCGCGAGTCTTAGGCTGGAATGTTCCGTGCTCCCTAAGACACCGATCAATTGCTTCGAACGTCTCCCTGTCGGAACACCTTCGTTCTGGAAATCTGTCTCGATACAAACGTACCGCGCCACGGCTATTGCCCCGTGCTAAACCATACATCAAATGGGCATCTGCCAACTCCGCATTTGTAAACATTGCACTGACTGCAAAACCACGTTCGTGATGAACACTAACTTGTTGATGCTACGTACTGATGTGCTTGATGTTAGTACTGTAGAGCAATGAGTCGCATGTCAACACAAGCACCGAAGGCAACATTACCTTCCTTCAATTGGGCCAACTCTTTATTTGTGTGTAAGGAATGTTTCCTGAAAGTTTGGACGTACCTTTTTGTAACACCCTATATGTACACTCCTGGAAATTGAAATAAGAACACCGTGAATTCATTGTCCCAGGAAGGGGAAACTTTATTGACACATTCCTGGGGTCAGATACATCACATGATCACAGTGACAGAACCACAGGCACATAGACACAGGCAACAGAGCATGCACAATGTCGGCACTAGTACAGTGTATATCCACCTTTCGCAGCAATGCAGGCTGCTATTCTCACATGGAGACGATCGTAGAGATGCTGGATGTAGTCCTGTGGAACGGCTTGCCATGCCATTTCCACCTGGCGCCTCAGTTGGGCCAGCGTTCGTGCTGGACGTGCAGACCGCGTGAGACGACGCTTCATCCAGTCCCAAACATGCTCAATGGGGGACAGATCCGGAGATCTTGCTGGCCAGGGTAGTTGACTTACACCTTCTAGAGCACGTTGGGTGGCACGGGATACATGCGGACGTGCATTGTCCTGTTGGGACAGCAAGTTCCCTTGCCGGTCTAGGAATGGTAGAACGATGGGTTCGATGACGGTTTGGATGTACCGTGCACTATTCAGTGTCCCCTCGACGATCACCAGTGGTGTTCGGCCAGTGTAGGAGATCGCTCCCCACACCATGATGCCGGGTGTTGGCCCTGTGTGCCTCGGTCGTATGCAGTCCTGATTGTGGCGCTCACCTGCACGGCGCCAAACACGCATACGACCATCATTGGCACCAAGGCAGAAGCGACTCTCATCGCTGAAGACGACACGTCTCCATTCGTCCCTCCATTCACGCCTGTCGCGACACCACTGGAGGCGGGCTGCACGATGTTGGGGCGTGAGCGGAAGACGGCCTAACGGTGTGCGGGACCGTAGCCCAGCTTCATGGAGACGGTTGCGAATGGTCCTCGCCGATACCCCAGGAGCAACAGTGTCCCTAATTTGCTGGGAAGTGGCGGTGCGGTCCCCTACGGCACTGCGTAGGATCCTACGGTCTTGGCGTGCATCCGTGCGTCGCTGCGGTCCGGTCCCAGGTCGACGGGCACGTGCACCTTCCGCCGACCACTGGCGACAACATCGATGTACTGTGGAGACCTCACGCCCCACGTGTTGAGCAATTCGGCGGTACGTCCACCCGGCCTCCCGCATGCCCACTATACGCCCTCGCTCAAAGTCCGTCAACTGCACATACGGTTCACGTCCACGCTGTCGCGGCATGCTACCAGTGTTAAAGACTGCGATGGAGCTCCGTATGCCACGGCAAACTGGCTGACACTGACGGCGGTGGTGCACAAATGCTGCGCAGCTAGCGCCATTCGACGGCCAACACCGCGGTTCCTGGTGTGTCCGCTGTGCTGTGCGTGTGATCATCGCTTGTACAGCCCTCTCGCAGTGTCCGGAGCAAGTATGGTGGGTCTGACACACCGGTGTCAATGTGTTCTTTTTTCCATTTCCAGGAGTATATATATATATATATATATATATATATATATATATATATATATATAGGTTCGAATCCTGCCTCGGAGATGGATGTGTGTGATGTCCTTAGGTTAGTTAGGTTTAAGTAGTTCTAAGTTCTAGGGGACTGATGACCTCCAATGTTAAGTCCCATAGTGCTCAGAGCCATTTTTCTGTGACAGTGATGTACTAGTGACTCAGCAGCAGAAACAGTCACTCTCCACAGGGTATGAACATGTTGCGCCTGTTGCCATCCAACTATTCAGCTCAACAGCCATATCATCAGCAGTCACTTCCAGATCTACCACAGGTCACTGAACTGCAGACATGCTCCCACAAGAGTGCTGCTTTTCGGTAACACTTATAACGTGACAGCAAGTTGATCTAAATGAGTCAATGTGGGCCTGTCACCTGACTGCGACTTTGTTCTGGTAGTAGAAGCAGAAAACATGCGCTTTGCTGGCCTTATAGTTCAGTATTCGTGCTATGAGTGAGACTATGTTTGTGGTATTATGGAATATATAGACAGGAAGATATGTATGGTGAAACAATGCCAAAATTAACTTCATGCGACACTTACATATATTTAAAACATTCAAGTTTTTTTAAACTTAAGGACTAGCATTATGCATTATCAACTGCCACAGACAGATTGTGCCACTGGTGTCCATACGTAGGCGGAATGTGCTACGACTTTTTTGAGTATTTGCACAAAGGCATAGTAAATATGGAACAGGTCGAACAATGCATCAGTGTCTGTATTTCCCCCGCACCGAAGTGTATAACTGTTGAACCTATCGAGTCTGTTGAGGCTGAGTACACGAATGGTATTCCACTGAATGTGTTTGCGCCTATTCGACTCAGTGGCTGGGCTGGGCTGTTTTGAGGGAAGAGACCAAACTGCGAGGTCATCGGTCTCATCGGTTTAGGGAAGGACGGGGAAGGAAGTCGGCCGTGCCCTGTCAAAGGAACCATCACGGCATTTGCCTGGAGCGATTTAGGGAAATCACGGAAAACCTAAATTAGGATGGCCGGACGCGGGATTGAACCGTCGTCTTCCCAAATGCGAGTCCAGTGTGCTAACCACTGCGCCACCTCGCTCGGTTTCGACTCAGTGTAGTGCAGGCTGAGTATAATGTTTATAGAAGACAGCTTTTTGCGAAATATTCTGTTACAGTGCAGTTTTGTAAATAATTACATAGAATAAATATTGTAAAGAAATATATATATATATATTATGTAGAAAAAATATTGTTGTTTCCCCAATGTCCTACCTATACTTTCTAAATACACTACAGGCCATTAGAATTGCTACACCAAGAAGAAATACAGATGATAAACGGATATTCATTGGACAAATATATTATACTAGAACTGACATGTGATTACATTTTCACGCAATTTGGGTGCGTAGATCCTGAGCAATAATTACCCAGAACCACCACCTGTGGCCGTAATAACGGCCTTGATAGACCTGGGCATTGAGTCAAACAGAGCTTGGATGGCGTGTACAGGTACTGCTGCCCATGCAGCTTCAACACGATGCCACAGTTCATCAAGAGTAGTGACTGGCGTGTTGTGACGAGCCAGCTGTTCGGCCACCATTGACCAGACGTTTTCAGTTGGTGAGAGATCTGGAGAATGTACTGGCCAGGGCAGCAGTCGAACTTTTTATGTATCCAGAAAGGCCCGTAGTGGACCTGCAACATGCGGTCGTGCATTGTCCTGCTGAAATGTACTGTTTCGCAGGGTCGTAACACATCTGAAATGTAATGTCCATTTTTCACAGTGCCGTCAATGCGAACAAGAGGTGACCGAGACGTGTAACCAATGGCACCTCATACCATCACGCCGGGTGATAGCCAGTATGGCGATGACGAATACACGCTTCCAATGTGCGTTCACCGCGATGACGCCAAACACGGATGCGAGCATCATGATGCTGTAAACAGAACCTGGATTCATCCAAAAAATGACTTTTGCCATTCGTGCACCCAGGTTCGTCGCTGAGTACACCATCGCAGGTGCTCCTGTCTGTGATGCAGCATCGAGGGGAACGCAGCCATGGTCTCCGAGCTGATAGTCCATGCTGCTGCAAACTTCGTCGAACTGTTCGTGCAGATGGTTGTTGTCTTGCAAACGTCCCTATCTGTTGACTCAGGGATCGAGACGTGGCTGCACGATCCGTTACAGCCATGCGGATAAGATGCCTGTCATCTCGACTGCTAGTGATACGAGGCCGTTGGGATCCAGCACGGCGTTCCGTATTACCCTCCTGAACCCACCGATTCCAAATCATGCTAACAGTCATTGGATCTCGACCAACGCGAGCAGCAATGTCGCGATACGATAAACTGCAATCGCGATAGGCTACAATCCGACCTTTATCAAAGTCGGAAACGTGATGGTACGCATTTCTCCTTCTTACACGAGGCATCACAACAACATTTCACCAGGCAACGCTGGTCAACTGCTGTTTGTGTATGAGAAATCGGTTGGAAACTTTCCTCATGTCAGCACGTTGTAGGTGTCGCCACCGGCGCCAACCTTGTGTGAATGCTCTGAAAAGCCAATCATTTGCATATCACAACATCCTCCTCCTGTCGGTTAAATTTCGCGTCTGTAGCACGTCATATTCGTGGTGTAGCAATTTTATTGGCCAGTAGTGTAAACAAAAAAAACATATTTGCTACTTATCGACATACTTGTGTGTCAGATAGTGAAATGTAACTTAACAAATTCACTTCTGAGTTGTTAATAGGAAGACATACGCTTGCAGTTTATAAAAACACTTTGTTTAACACACAGGTATGAATCAAGCAATCCATTTGTTTCAGCACTATTACAATGAGGTGGTAACATGATCGCTAACTGTACTCCTTTTTATGTTTCTATCATGCGCGCACGTGTGCGCTCTCTCTCTCTCTCTCACACACACACACACACACACACACGCACACACGCACACACGCACACTCACACACACACACACACACACACACACACACACACACACACACACACACACACAAAAATCGTTGCTGGGTCAATGAAACTAAGATATGGAACATGAGAGCATTAGGGTTTTGATATTTGTTATAAAGAATTTGGAAGGAATTGATAACTTGGTATAACATCAAACCTGAAAACCGGTAAAAGTGACTGCAAATTGATAAACTGGTGTGACACCAAATCTGGAAGTTGGCAATTTGGTAGGATGCAGAATCTAGAAAATGGTAAAATTGATAGTACATTGGCAATTTGGTAGAATGGATTATCAGAATATGGTAAAATTGACGTAATGGACCACAATGCAGATGTATCAGCCAAAAGAGAACTGGCATAAACCCATTCTTGCGGATCTGCGCTTACATTAAATATCTGAGTGCTCTGCATTAGCCGCGCCGAGTGGCCGCGCTGTTTGAGGCGTTATGTCACGGATCGAGCGGCTCCTCACGCCGGAGGTTCGAGTCCTCCCTCGGCTGTGGGTGTGTGTGTTGTTCTTAGCAACAGGTGGTCTAAGTAGTGTGTAAGTTTAAGGACTGACGACCTCAGCAGTTTGGTCCCTTAGGAATTCAAACAAATTTGAAACTTTTTTTTTTTTTGCTCTGCATTAATGACTGCTGCACCGCCATTATCCATATACGCTGTAGGAAGAAGCAGTGTTAATAAAAAGTGGCAAGGTGGGATACTTTGAACAGCAGTGTGTGTGATGCCATAGCATATTCTGCAGAAAAGTAATGGTAATTAGTAACGTAACATACCTTGACGTTATGGTGTACGTGAGTCTCACAAAGGAAAGCTAGTTCTTTACGTAAACTGTAAGTAACTGAACCTAAAAAGGTAGCCAATATTAGCTGAATTGATGGCTTTCGTATCTAGCAGCAAACTGTTGGTCATTTTCCGTAAGCATCCCACAAATATTGAGACTGTGCAACGCGTTTATATTAAATATTTGGGTGCTGTAAATATCCGTTAGCGATTCCGTATTTTAGAGTGTTTGCTCGATGTAATATTTTTATTAGGCAGCTCGCATTTTTGCCCTCCCTATACACACACATTAAGGACTGACGAACATTCTGTTTGTTGCTGTGTCTAAACCAGCACCTATACCACTACGCAAGTGTTATATTAACTCAGTAGGAGAAACATATCTTATTTTTTCTCCACAATACCATCAGTTAGTGTTGTATAATAGGTCATAAGAAAAAAAAAAAACAGTGTATCAAGTGCAAACTATTATCTGCCTGACTTAATTTTAATTATTTAATGTACAAATTGAGGCACTATTGTACACAAGCTATTCTGTGTGATAAGCTTCGGTTTTCAACTACAATATTTATCCTACGCATATGAAGCAGGCATTGTACTACTGTACTGCAGATGTACCGAAAATGACATCAGCATGTCCGCGTGTCGCCCTTGTCTGTTGCCATCCGCCGCAAAATGTGATGGGATAGACCAAAATTCGAACTTAAAAAAGAAAGAAATCTGTAGAATTAGCTGCCTGATGTTAAGATGTTAAGATAATGCCTCTCCTTTGCAGTAATTTCATGGCTGCCTTTAACACAATTAAGGGCACTGCCTACACTATAATGTGCTAGAGAAAGATAGACAAAGTTTTACCATCCACCAAAGAGCTGCCGCGCTATCTGCAATCAAGACCACTGCCCGACTTTTAAATCCTCGCGCAGTAAAGCAATAACTAAAGCAAAGAAAAGTTTCATGCATCTAAAAATCTACAAAGTGATTTGCCCTGTCTCGCGACACCCCAACAAATGCATACTACACGCGTTATCGATGTCATGATCACTTCGCCTGCCAAAACTGCCAGATAAGCTATCCTTTGCAGACGGCCTTCCAGATGTGTAAGCAAAATGTCGTTTTATAATTTTTCCCCTTGTGCTATTCGAACGTGGAGCGCTGTTCTGGCTAAAAATGTCGTAAATCGTCTACATGACAATTAATATTGGCCTGTGGTTTCAGAGCACTGGAATAACCTGCATCCCGCATCTATGTATGTGTCAACATTACATCTTAATGCGTACCTATAAATTCACGTAGAGAGAGACTATGTGTCAACATTACATCTTAATGCGTACCTATAAATTCACGTAGAGAGAGACTGTACAGCACCAGAATATCATGCAGATGGTCATCTCTATACTGAATCCATTTAGTGACATGCTGTGTCCCTTGGCTGTCTCAACTCGCCAGCCGCGTCAGACGCACACAGAGATGTCACGCGTTTTGATGTAGTGTGCTCTCGTTCTAAATTTTAGCGGTGTGCGAAATCGTATTAACATGCTGTACAAAGGAAGCACCTTGTAGGTAAGCAAAAATAGAACCGCCAAAATTTAAAAGGCGTTTCTTCTTTTCTGTAATATCAGTATGTGCCTAAATCATATATCTATTTGATAAATTATTCCAAAAATCAACTTTGACGAAACCTGAGCATGATGCTTGCCTATTATTATGGAGAGTTATCTAGATGTTTTTCCTTAGAAAACTCATTAAAGCCATACATCGGAGGAAAATGATAGTGAAGAAGTGGTTGCGTGAAATGGCTTGAAAAATTGAAAAACTTTTTCGCTAATCTGTTCTACAAGAAGCAGACTAACGGTTCAAGGACACTTGTTGGGTTCTGTGTCGCACTCGGTTTTCTCGATGAATCACGTCGAGGTCATTTGCGTCACGACGTTGCATCACTCACATTTGAGCAACGCTGCGTGTCTCCGTGTGAGGAGGCATTGACCGCCGATGGGCGCCTGTCATATAGGCAACCCAACGGGCAGCAATCGTCACCGTCCGTGTGGGCCGAGTTAATGGCAGGGGGACTGCGGTGAGGCAGATGTGACGTGCAATAAGGCGAATATATTACGTCCGTGGCTTCACAACTGTTCGACCGAATTCTGTTGAAGCAGAATTTAATGGATTTAGGTCAGCGAAAGGCGAGTACTCGTTATGTAAGCTCCGAAGCTTCGCACACCTATCTGCTATGAGCTTTCGTCAGTGCAAGGTTTCCTCACTGCAATGGCCAACGAGTACGCCCCCTGAGACTGCGTGGTATGGTAGCCCGCGGTATGGCTTGACAGTTGATGCAGAGAGTGCAGAGCAGAATTATATTCAGGTTACAGGAAGGAGATGGAGCGCCGTTCTGAACTATTACAGCCTAATTTTTAAATAATGTCAGCCATCGACTGTACTGTTTATCACAATTTCCGCGGCTGATATTTTAACCTTAAGCCATTTTCAGGAGGTTAAAGATGCTGAAAACGGAGTAGTTGTCAAAGTTAATAAAGTGAATTCTACAAGATTGTGATCCCATAGCCAATACCACTGAATAATTGCGGCTACGGAATGAACTGTCGGATGCATAGAGTCTTGCACAATGTCAACCTTTCAGTATCGAAATATCAACAGTTCATAACTAAATGTTGATGGCATTTGTACCTTCAATCCGACATCATAAGCTGTTCACCAATGACATGTTCATACTACTGTCTATCACCAAGATTTCAGTTTCTCATTTGGGTTGAGTATTTTAAGGACAATAAAAAGTATTAAGTCTCATATCTATGTCCGGGATTGGAAATACATGAAATAAGAAATTTATAACATTTTCGCCCTTAATATTATGACTGGTAATTGTTTCAGTTATGTAAGGTGGTTCAGAGCGATAAAAATCGTGGAGGATGTCGAAGAGGTAGAATCATGGACGCCAAACACAAAATAGTTGTCAGTTTTTCTCAAAGGGATCAAAGCCCATGCGTGATATTATCTGTAGTAGACAACTGTTGCCCATCTATTTTGTAGCTGTTAAACTTCTTCAGTTCACAAGCGAAAGTCTGTGGCACATCGATTCTCCATTTACTTCTACACACACTCTGCAAACCAATGTGAAGTGGAGTACTTAACATGCTACCACGTGCCACGGTTTCTTCCCTTCCAGCTACGTATGGAGTGTGGGGAGAGTGAGTGCTTATGTGCCTCTATGCGTACCATCATTAGTCTAATCTTGCCTTAACGATACCAGTGGTAAAGATATGCGAGGAATTGAAGAATATCTCTAGATACTTCACTCATCACTGGTTCCTAAAATTTTGCATATAGGCCTTCGCTGGATAATTCACGACTGTGTTCAAGAGCCTCCCAGTTCGAGTTTTCCAACATTTCCATTATGGTCTACAATAAGTCAATTAAGCCTGTGACCATTCGTGCTGCCCTTCTTTGCATATGCCCAGTACTCAGTGTCAGTCCTATTTGGTACAGGTATCATGCACTTGAAGAATATTCAAAATTTGGACGAACAAGTGATTTGTAAGAGGTCTCCGTTATAAACTGAGAACATTTTGCAAGTATACTCCCAACGAACCGAAGTCGGTCACCTCCCTTTCTCACGACCGAGCCCATGTGATCGCTCCACTTCACATCCTGCAAATTGTTATATTCACAAGGAATCCCATGAGTGCGAGGTCGCAGGATCCAATCTTTAGTAAGGCTCCTTAGGAGTTACAAACCGTGTAGGACGTTCAGTTACGCATCTACTCTTAAAGAATGCATACAGAATCATATTGGCGTAACAAGGTGATGAGAACTGCTGGAACGCGATGGCATAAAAACGAATGCGAAAGTGTCTGTCGTGGAGCTTATCTTGAAACTGGCTATCCTTTAAGGTGTAGCTATAGGTAGTGCGATAATGTATTTTATTCACGGAAAGAACAGACATCCAGAGGCTGAATTTGAACAATGGTTTCAGGTGGTGTTAATCGCAATGCCACACTCTTTTCAAAACGGATAGTTTGCTCTAAAGGAGTTTGCTCTAAAGGAGTATAGCTGTAGTTCTATTACGCCAATTTTCCAATGCTGCGACTAAAATATTAGCCACTACCCTTTCGAAATCGCGTACGTGAGAAAGATTCTCAGCGTGCAGAGCAACTCCAACTTTTCGTAGCACAATAAATAACTTTCGAGCCAGTTTACCACCCAGACAACTAGTTGGCAAAATTGTATACGAATGGGTTAGGGCACTGATGTTGGTTGACCGTGATACAACTCTCTTGGTACCTCTATAGGGTTTCTGTTATATGTATTTCCTCTACAAATCGCGATTGGTCTGAATCGAAAACAGATTCGTTACTGAACGATGGGACACGTTAGTTGATCTCATCTACAAGTTTTCGGGCCGATGCCGCAGTTTGCTGTGCGACCTCAAGTTGATACCTTGTTTGAAATTTCGTCATCTTACACCTTCCAGTCCTGTAGCAGTATTTAAAATTGTCCAACGATCCACAGCTTCCCTTGAAAACAATGTAACCTATGTTGGGCACAATTCTATGTGCATAACGTAGTAGGTCACATGCACATCATGTAAATTGTAACGAGCATCATTGAAACGCGCAAAACATCAGTTTTTGTGACAAGTGCGCCTTGTCCTCCCTTGAATATCAGTAGTTTTTCTCATGCACTACACGGTCATATTGCTGCGGACTTATTCAAAATCTGTTCGTAATTGTTTTTGTACTATGCTCCGTATGATCTTCCATGTAGGTGATTATGTTTAGTACCCGCTCCTCAGACAAAGATTGTTCAGTACTGCGTTTCGCTGAAAACGGGATTTCTGCCTCCCCGTCCAAAATGGATGATGAACTACATTGCTCGATACCTGTTTCAGTATCACTTTCACTTGTTAAGCATGTATAGTCATCATTGTACGCTCATGTACATTGTCCATATAGTCGAGCGTATACGGCACCTCACATTCCACTGACTCATCTTGAAGAAACGCTAAAATTTCATCTGCCACTTCTTTCTCACTGTGTCAAGTTCCTTGAGTTCCTTTCTGACGAAATGTCAACTCAGGCAACAGTAGGTACAGTGCTCTGTTTGCTTTGTTTGTCATTACCATTACTCTGCTTTATATCAACACCACTTGCACTGTAGCACTGTTGTGAGCTACTCGTCGACTAAGCAGTTCAACTACGCTCCGTACCCTCATTCTGAGGTCACTATTGTCTACCACCAGTCCCGCCCCCTGTTGTCATTTGCGGCCAACGTCGTGGTTGCGTGGTAGACAGTGTGTGGACCGTCGAATAGCGTAAACATCATTGGCCTTTTACGATCTCGCAAGCAAACGATTCCTTGTCACGTATTTGTATAAGTTGACTAATTCTAGTTGTGGCTCACTGGTACTGTAGTCATGGGATAGTACGTTCTTTCGTTTTGCAAAGTAAACAGTATCACATTTCCGTACATTTACAGGAAGTTGGTAAAATTTGAGTCAACTTGCAATCTTATCATGACTTGATTGAATATTTCTCCATGTTTTTCAGACAGTTCTATATTACACAATAGCCTACATCAGCTGCTTCGCTCGCGTTTACGTTTTAAATGCAATACAAAAATGATTTTATAAACAAATATAAGGCCTGCTGGAAAATTAATGTATTAAAGATCTCTTTCTTTTTCTTTTGCAATTCGGACAAAGCCGGTTTGTCGTAGTGAATGTCAAAACAGGAGTAGCTTTTTTCGATTTATTTCACAAATCGCAACAGCTTCTAAACTTTTCACGCTAATTAAGCCCATGGAAGCGTGGTCATTCCGAATGTTGTTCTGACCAAAAGCCGGACGGGATGGCCGAGCGGTTCTAGGCGCTACAGTCTTGAACCGCTTGACCGCTACGGTCGTAGGTTAGAATCCTGCCTCGGGCATGGATGTGTGTGATGTCCTTAGGTTAGTTAGGATTAAGTAGTTCTAAGTTCTAGGGGACTAATGACCTTAGAAGTTAAGTCCCATAGTGCTCAGAGCCATTTTCTGACCAAAAATCGATTCTGGCCGCTGGTGTTGGAGGTTTCTGTTATCTCCGCTTTTGAGTTCCTCTGGTTATTTTTCCATAGATACTTTCATCCCCAACAACTTCTTTATTTCAAGACAAATATCAAAGCCAGATACGAATTTCACAAATTTAGCTTTAAAAGTTTTTAATATAACGAAATATTCTCGTAAAATTGTCAGCTCCTATTTCACCCTCTTAGGGCTTGCATTTCCAAAAGTACTGAAACACCTTTTTGTTTTATTTCGAACCGAGAAAGCCAAATAACAGTTTTCGTAGATTTTGCTTTAAAAGTGCGTAAGTAGTTCTTCAATAATGATTTATTAAAAAAATATCTTTCATCCACCATGAAATCCCCTTAGGGATTTAATTTCCAAAACCATTGAGACACATGCTTTTTTATTTCCAATCGAGAAGCCAAATACCAGTTTTCATCGACGCTGCTTTAAAAGTGCTTCAGTAGTTCTTTAATAATGATTTATTTTTAAAAAATCTTCACCCACTATTTCACTCCCTAAGAGGTTGAATTTTCACAACTGCTGAAACACATATTTTTTGATTTCTACCCGACCAGCGAAGTACCATTCTTTGTAGTTCTAGCTTCAATATTGCGACATATTATCAAGAAAACGTTTCATCTGTTTCACACCCTTGTGATGGAGTTTCGAAAAATCCCTACTTAAATGATGCCTACTGTGTAAGATCAACACCGTCTCCAAATTTCAAGTTTTCATCCTTAGTGGTCCTGGCTGGGCGATAATGAGGCTGGGCGATGGTGAGTGAATACGTCAAAGAGTCCGGACATTTTCTTTTATGTACAGACATAACTGCATCATCTGCGAGGAGTCTGAGGTTGCTATTAACATAGCTCGCCGTGTTATTAATGTGCAACATGAATAACAAGGCATCTTTTTGGTACACACCTAAAGTTAATTTTACATGTGTCGATAACACTTTATCGAAGATAACATGCTGCGTACTCCTTACCAAGAAATTCTCAGACCAGACACAAATTTCGTTCTGTACTTATACTTTGGCAATAAAAGTTGGTGTGATATTGAGTCAAATGCTTTTTACAAGTCTAGAAACACTGCATTGCCTCGACCCAAGGCTCTCGCTTGTTTTCGGAACTCAAGTAGGCTGGAATGGTGGAAGTCATTCGGTTCGAGATGCCACATCATGTTAGAGCTCAGAACGAGTCCTAGGATTCTACAACAGATGGATGCCAAAGAGCATTGCCACAAATAGCTTTCGCGGAATTTATTATAACTACACTCTCACATATCGACCGAGAAGAAGCTCATCTGCACTGTAGCTCCTTGCAGCGCACTTCCATAAGATTAATCCAAAGTCTGTCACAAAACAAGACCGATCATTCCAAGCTTTGCAGGAGCAAGGAACATATTACGACAGCTACCAAAACCGGTCGCAATTCGTCCGAGAATGTATTGGAACTGTTGAGCCGTCAGACGTGGCATCAATCTTTAGAGACACCGGAGTCGTTTGGCTGGAAGAAATGAAAGCAGGCTCATACATACTGGGCTGAAAATTAATGGCGTGTCCCCGAAGACGTGCAGGTGGCTGCAAAAAGAACCCAGCGGATGTCATCTGCGCGAAGCCCACGTGGTGCTTACGGACCAGCGTCAGGTACCGACAATCAGCTTCCACTCAAAGCTCATCGAATACTTAGCATCGCAGTGTCTGCCAGATCTTTTGGTAAAGCCAGAATGCAGCTTAAAAATACTACAAAATGGCTGGTTTAAGTGCTGCTTTTTTAAGCTGGCCTTTCGTCCTATTTTAACTACTTTCAGTTAAAAACAAACAGCAGAGGAATTCCGCCTTACATAAGTCATCGTTTTATGGTATTGGTTTATCCAGTCATGTTTCAGCATTTTATGTGTTACCTCCTGTCGGAATTTTTGTTTTTTTCTTCCTGAATAATTACTGTTACATGTTAACGTTTTGTGTAGTTTACATGGATTTTGACATAAAAGTATTTACATTTGCAAAAAGAGTGATCATTAGATGTTAAATATTTTAGATTAGGTTAGCGCCCACTGCTTCTATCGCGTAGACTGTATGGCCTCCTAGAGATTTTCTTGTTTTCATTTAATCGAATTTTCATGTTGTTCACAAACTGGAACACCTTCTAAGCTTTTCACGCTAATTAAGGCCATATAAGCATGGTCTTTTACGAATATACTTCTTACCAAAAGGCGATTCTGGTAGATGGAGTCCAAATGTTTGTTAATCATGCCTTTTGCGTTCTTCTGGAGATATTTCCATAGCAACTTTAATCCCCTAATTAGTATTCCTATATATCTAACCAGGAAATGAAATACCAATTTTCCTAAATTTAGCTTTAAAAATTTTCAATGTAACGATACATTTCCTTATAAATTTTCATCTTCTGTTGCTCTCCCTTATGGGTTGAAATTCCAAAAACACTGAAACACATATTTTCTTATTTCTAGCCGAGAAGTCAAATACCAGTTGTCATAGATGTAGTCTTTAGTGTTTCTTTAGTAATTATTTATTTTCAAAAGAGATTTCACTCACCACTTTACCCCCCTAGTGGTTGAGTTTCCAAAAATTCTGAAACACGTATTTTTTACTTTCTGACTGAGAAACCAATTATCTGTTTTCGTAGTTCTAGCTTAAAAATTCCCTCAATTGCGACATACTTCCAAAAAGCCTTTCATTCCCTTTTTCACATTCTTTGGAGTGAAATTTCGGACAATCCCTTCTTAAACGATGTCTACAATATAAGATCCACACCTTCTTCAAACTTGAAGTTCCTGTCCATAGCGGTTTGGGCTAGGCGGTGGTGAGTCATTGAATTAGTCTGTCCCTATGTCACACCCTTAGGGGTTGGATTTCCAGAAACAGCGACATGCGTATGTTTTATTTCTAACAGAAAATCCAAAAACAAATTTTCATAGATTTAGCTTCAAAAACGCTTGCGCGATGAGATACTTCCATAAAAACTTCCATCTCCGTTGAATTTCGAAAAACAGAGAAACACATATTTCTTTATTTCTAATTGAGATGCCAAATTTAATTTGTCATACATTTGGCTTTAAAAATGCTTTCATCATAAAATATTTTCATTAAAAATCTCATTCACTATCTCACTCCCTCAGGGGTTCAGTTTCCAAAAACACTGAAACACAGATTTTTGTATATGTAATCGAAAAGTCGAATACGAATGTGCACAAATGTAGCTTTATAAATACTTAAGAGATTACTTTATATACAGTATACAGCTAAGGCACATGCCAAAGAGGTATTAACCTACAATATGTTTACTCTTCCGTTAGGGTCATCTAATGCTGTCACATGAACACGCTCGCGTTGTAAAATTTACAACACGGACACTTTTAATCGAAGGCAAGGGTGAGTTGAACAAACAAATATATTGAAGAAAGCAGTTAACACCGACTGTCAACAACTATGATAACAGAAACGTTAGTTGTTTAAGTTTTTTTGATAATATTTTACTCACTTATCCTGATATACTTTCTTGTTCATAACAATTTTCACAGACAATTTGTTTCTTTGTGTGCTGTTTACAGGCAAAGTTATTACATCTGTCGCATTTAACTGGAATGGATTAATTTTTTGACGTCCAAAAACGATGCACGTCCCGCGTTTTTACGCCGGAGATCCAAATTTCTGATCTCCTGAAGTCAAAACTGCTTGAGAAGTACGGTGAGATCGGCTAGCAATGATTTGAGTTGATCTCTAGATACGAGTTGTTCGTTTATAAGACCCTCATTTACCTTCTTGATAGACATGTATTTTCGTGGAGATGTCTAAGACTTTGTAAAGGAATGAGATATTTGTGAATTAAACTGAAAAAAAAGCTGGTGGCCATCTTCTCGTAATTCTTGGAACAGAGTAACAGGTACATATTTTAACTACAGTGACAACTCCACCTTTGTCACGTTGTAGTCAATTATGATTTCAGGTTTGTGTGTTTCTTCATCAACTACTGCTGTGTCAAGCTTAAAAGATAGACTAACAGCACGATTTTTGGCGAGGACCGTATGAAACTAATAAACGATGCGTACGAACTGCCCCCTACTGATTTTATTCATACTGACAGTATATGTAGAGTAGGACTGTTTCTTCAACATATGTAAAGAGGAAAATGCAAAGCTTTCAAGGAAGCCGAGTTTGAAAACTGTACGCTTCTTTAAATACTTTGTAAAGCCGCTAGATTCCAAGTAGTCTGGAGCCGAGTGAATAAGCACATAATTTCGTAAGTTCGAGGTTCCTGGATATCATCTTGCTGTCGGTAGTTTTTTTCTTACTTTAAAGTGTAATTATAACTAAACGTTCATGATGACCGTACAAATCCTCAATATTTAATCATTCATTTATTACTATGCTTATCTTTATCCTGGAATAAGGAGAAAACGGTTTTTCTTAAGGAGACTGGAAATAAAAGATGAATGCACTAGAGCTTTCAGTCAAATCAGTATATTCATTTTATTTGTATTATCTTACCTACATTTGTAACAAGTATAACATGTCACCTTCGGAGCTCTGCGTGAGCTAGGATGATTGTGATCGTAGAAACGTTGGAAACGGTTAATATTGTGTCATACGGCAAATGTACTGAACACCGAATTTTTGGATGTGAATAAATTTTTTTCAGTGTATCTATACAAAAAACTTGGTTTACATTCATCAACGGTTCTCGGTCTTCAGACAATTTCACGGCGTATCACACATATGGCGCACATCACAGAATACTGGTGCATGCGGCTAAAAAGCTAAAAAGAAAGAAAAAATTGCTGCCACTGACATTCGATCCAGAAAGCGCTTATTAGCCTTTCTTTTTTTTCTGGTAGCTTTGCGTTTCGAGGGCTAGTGCTCTGTCGACTTCTTTCTCCTTTGTTCTTGTTAAATATTAGGAAAACACTATATAAATGACTAAATATTGATACTTTTCACGGTAATAATAAATATATTGTTAAAATTACGTGGAATGAGGAAAAAGTACCGACAGTGCAAGCGTGATTCAATGCAGAGACTTTGCGCTTATGAAACTTCCACCGCAACAAGTGTCCGAGTCGTCTTCTCGTCTAAACTTTTTGTAGCTAGGATTCACAGTCATAACAAATTTTTTGAAGGACATCATCTTTACGCCAGTGACTATTATAAATTGGGCTAGCACTGTGTAACAAGGTGACGAGTGTATTTAAGACTACTGACAACGACATACAAGTGTGTCAGCTTACATTACGTTGACATGGCTTAAAGCCAGAATATCAGCACTTGATAATGGCCTAAGGCCGAAATTTCAATAGTGTTATAAAAACTTATAACAGTCACTGGTCTAAAAATCATGTCCTTCAAAAAAAGTCTTCTCCTCTATTGTTAGGGCCTCCCCCTACTCCGCCCTAAGGGCGCCTATATGCTCCAGAAATCTTCCTGAGTGACTGCGTCTCATACCCGGAATACCCCAAACAGCAGGAGTGTCCGCAAATAATGAACCTAATTAATTAGCGAACTGGCTCCTGTACTTCGGTTGGCGGTCAGTAAAGACCAAAAGCCGAATGTGTTTTTGAATGCACCACGAATTATGTAGTAATGGGCCATGCATTTTAGCCAGCTGTCGGCATTCGTCCTGGATTTGGAAAAAGTACTCTATCGGGGCTTAACACATCGCAGGGGAGACTGAATGCGTCAACCGCCGCAACAGTAATGCCAGCACGCACTGCGTGAGCGACCAGCAGTCGCCGGTCGTGTCACACGTCTGGCAGTACGCATCCGAGTAAACGGCTGCGCGTCTCGGACACAAGGGGTCATACGTCGGATAAATGGAGCTTAGCCGCTGTCGAATAGTGCATTTCCCGCTCATCGCCGCCTACCACATTGAAAACACCGTCGTGGGTAGAAAAAGCGTGTGTACTGCACTTCACACCGTGTTCCAGCCAACTTCGGGATGCTCCTGTGCCACCGTATTGATGGGATGTTGTTGTAAGTAAAGGCGATAATAGTTTTTAGCGCCGAGCATTCATGTCGACGGCAGGTCCGCTAGTAAGTAGTTGAAGTCAAACAAGAAGTCTCTGATTTGGGCAAGTGCTGATGAAATGTACCCCATGGAAACCGGCGGTTGTAGAGAGCGTTGTGCCACTTCAGCTGTCAGGGTGCCCGTCAAATCGGTTTGTGAGACGCATAGTGTTGGGTTAGAGCGCTCGCGTGTGGTTGCAGACATGGATTATACCGATACCGCCCGCCTGATGTGGCAATGTCAGGGTGATGTATCGGACTTTAAATACGAGAGCGCTCGCAAAAGGGTCCGTACGCTGCTTGAAAACTGTAGGTCATCGTAACCGTCAAAGGAAGGACATGCACGAAATAATTCAGTACTGAGGCAAGATAGACGTTGACATAACGTGTTCATAGAAGTATGTCCACTCAAAGCAGTTTGTTGCTCCGCATCAGAGCGCGTGTCTGGTGCAGCAGACGGCGGTACGAAGCTGCCACTGTGCGGCGAACATCGCTGAAGAGCAGCACCCCAAAACATTTAAGCACCGGCACCTTGACAAAGAGCGCCGCCCCCCACCGACATTCATGTATTTTGTCTTCTTCATGTTGATAACGCTCCCAGCGATCGCTCCGTACCGCGGTAGCCACTGAAGTGTCGTGTGCATTTCATCCCTGATCTGGTCAGGAATACCACATCAGCAGCTAATGCACTGCAGCAGAAAGGCACATCCCGTTTGCAGATGCCTATCAAACGTCGCAGAAGACCATGCAAGGCTGGTTCGTGTGCTGCTACAAATAATAAGTTGGCAGGAGAAATCCGTGTCACATTGACCGCGGTTAGCAACTGCTGGCTGGTAGCCGGTGCATTTTGACGTGCTGTAGTATGTCTGCCCAATGCATCCGACAACAGTGCGATAGGACTAAGTCGCAGGAAGTCCAATCGCCGAACATCCTCTCGTTCAAGGACGCCACCACCTGTTCTGTTCAGCGCAGACGCGTATTGTCATCTATAAAAATGAGGTCTTGGCCAGATGCACCCCTGAAAAAACGCTCATAGGAAGTGAGTTCAGTGTCACAATTGTGGTATACCGCTATGCGAAGTTGGGAACTGCGGTTATGCCGGTTACCGGGAGAGGCAGCCACGAGCGGCCGCTTACTCCAATCAGCTCCAAGCATTCGCCGCGGGACACAAAGATATTGAGCATCTTTGGTCGGAATTTAAAGGAATTTGCCCACCACGTTCTAGAGAAGTATGTGCCTAGCAAAAATATAGGGGAGGGAAAGGATCCACCTTGGTACAACAAACATTTTAGGAAGTAGCTGAGAAAGCACAGAATTTTGCACAGTCGTTGTAAGCGAAGTCACTGCCCCGCTGACAAACAGAAATTATGTGAAATGAAAGCAGCTGTCAAATGATCAATGAGAGATTCTTTTAACGAAAGTGAAAGCAATATTTTACCTGCAGATTCTAAAAATAACTCTAAAAATTTTTGGTCGTACGTAAAATCTATGAAAGATACAAGTAATTCAATACCTTCTCTTGCTGACAGTACTGGTAATGTAACGGATGATGATAAAACTAGCTTTCAAAAACGCGATTGCTTTAAAGGACTGCAGCACCATTCCCCCTTACAACTATCGAACAAACGCAAGGATGGCATACATAGTGGTTAGTGTATCTGGGATTGTAAATCAGTTAGTATCCTTAGACGCCAGGAAGGTATCTGGCCCAGAGGGTATCCCAGTAAGATTATATGTAGACTATACTACAAATATAGCACCATTCTTATCCATCATCTAACAGAGATCATTGGAACAGCGGAAAGTTCTACGGGACTGGAAGAAGGCCCAGGTCATAGCAATTTATAAAAAGGGTAGAAAATCGGATGCACATAATTACCAGCCAATTTCACTGACGTCGGTTTGTTGTAGAATCGTGGAACATATTTTGTGTTCAGACATAATGACCTTTCAAGACTCTAAGAAGCTCATCTGCAGAAACAAGAACGGTTTTAGGAAACAGTGGTCATGCGAGACACAGCTGGCCCTATTTGTGCATGATATACAACAGGCTCCAGATGCCGGCTCCCAGGTTGTTGCCATATTTCTCATCTTTCGAAAGGCGTTCGACTCAGTTCCGCACTGTCGATGCTCCAAAAAGTGCGCGCTTACGGTCTATCGGATGACATATGCGGTTGGATAGAAATTTTCTAACAGACAGAAAGCAGTATGTCGTCCTGAATGGGGTGACTCCAACAGAAACAAGCATAACTTCAGGTGTGCCCCAGGCCAGCGTAATATGCTCGCTGTTTTTTACGATTTACGTAAACGATCAGGTTGATGGTATTGACAGCGGATTTAGACTGTTTGCCGATGATGCTGTAGTCTACAGGAAAGTAGTATCACACGAAAGTTGTGAACAAATCAATGAGGATTTGCAGAAATAAATGCATGGTGTAGTGACTGGCAGTTATCTCTCAATATTAGTAAGTGTAACCTACTGCGTATAACAAGGCGAAACTCCCCAATGATGTACGAGTACAAAATAAATGCCCAGTCTTAGGAAGCGGTAACATCCGTCAAGTATATGAGTGTGACTATTCGAAATGATCTCAAATGGAATGATCAGATTACACAAGTAACGGGTAAGGCGAACTCTATATTGCGGTTTATTGGTAGAATCCCGATGCGATGCAGTCCTCCAACAAAGGAAATTGCTTACAATACTTCAGTTCGTCCAGTCTTTATTAGAGTATTGTTCGTCTGTATCGGACCCTTACCAGTTGGGTCTGATTCAAGAGATTGAGAAGGTCCAAAGAAGAGCGGCAAGATTCCTGACTGTTACATTTAGCCATCGCTAGAGCGTTACAAATGTAATTGAAAGTTTGAAGTGGGACACACTTGCTGATAGACGACGCGCTAAACGGAAGGGGCAGCTCACTATATTCCGAAATCCGATCTTCGCCGAGGATGTAGAGCATATATTACTACCACCAACTTTAAAATCACGCAGTGATCACCATTCAAAGATAAGGGAAATTAGAGCTCGTACCGAGGCATTCAGACAGTCGTTTTTCCCTCGCGCGATCCGCGAATGGAACAGAGGAGGGGGGGGGGGGGGTGTCACCGCCAGACACCACACTCGCTAGGTGGTAGCTTTAAATCGGCCGCGGTCCATTAGTACATGTCGGACCCACGTGTCGCCACTGTCAGTGATCGCAGACCGAGCGCCACCACACGGCAGGTCTCGAGAGACTTACTAGCACTCGCCCCAGTTGTACGGACGACTTAGCTAGCGATGCACACTGACGAAGCCTCGCTCATTTGCAGAGCAGATAGTTAGAATAGCCTTCAGCTAAGTCAACAATGGCTACGACCTAGCAAGGCGCCATAGCAATTGATAGTTATCGTATGAAGCATGTCTCATCAAGAACGATGTATACAAATGATGGATTAAAGTTAAGTATTCCAGCAGCTGCGTACTTTTCTTTATAGCATTAATTACGTATCCTGTTTCAGACCTCACGCCAGCCTGCGTGAGTTTAAGCGCGTGCCTTTCGGTTACCCGTCACTGTGGACTTGCTGTCTTGTCAGTCCACAACAGGGGGAATACGACTTTGGCGCGAATTGTGTCCTCGGCCACACACCGCTTGGTGGCTAGTGGAGTATATATGTAGATGTAGATGTAGAGGTAGATCACTGGCTGCCTGAGGAAAAACGCCACGTTGGATCGGTGGCGGCAGCGCCACGCACCACGCCTGTAAGCGGCTGGACTCGGCTCAGTTAAGGTAGAGTTGCGAGAACAAATGTACAAATGTATCAGACTAAGGTTGGTTCAAATGGCTCTGAGCACTATGGGACTCAACTGCTGAGGTCATTAGTCCCCTAGAACTTAGAACTAGTTAAACCTAACTAACCTAAGGACATCACAAACATCCATGCCCGAGGCAGGATTCGAACCTGCGACCGTAGCGGTCTTGCGGTTCCAGACTGCAGCGCCTTTAACCGCACGGCCACTTCGGCCGGCATCAGACTAAGGTCTCTGCTTGTTATCAGTGAGCAA
This sequence comes from Schistocerca piceifrons, assembly GCF_021461385.2. Taxonomy (NCBI): domain Eukaryota; kingdom Metazoa; phylum Arthropoda; class Insecta; order Orthoptera; family Acrididae; genus Schistocerca; species Schistocerca piceifrons. The sequence goes on from NC_060142.1 coordinate 380,710,565, forward strand.
AGTTCATCTAGGATCTCTTGTTACCAACAATACCTGCACATAGTTCAGGTAACTATCGGGATTTAAATCAGGGCATTCAGTGGAATAACTGTACCAAGGTAAACATATAAATATTCTGGTACCGCGCGCCGCGGAATTTGAATCCGCGCCAGACGTCATGGACGTCGAAGACTCATAGAGGTCTCTGCACCATCGCGCCGCGCCGTAAGCTGTGGCTGCGCGCGCCTCCTGGCCCGTTTTTAGTGTGAGGGCGCCACAGTGGAACACGTGGCGCCCCGATAGCTCCTGCCTCGCGCTCAGCCAGCAGTCTAACATCGCGTGCGTCTCAGGACATATCGCCTCAGACAGCGTATTAACTTTCGTGTTTCTATTCCAGTGGACGTGGTTGTCTTGTTTGGTTCGTTACTCTGTTGTCTGTCCTTGTTGTGTCGTAACGTCCTCCGTTGGTCGTGTCCGTCCTCTCCCGTTGTGTTGCTGTTCGCGGGCCGCTCCGAGGGTCCCGCCGCGATTCCGTCGCTACTACCCCTCGACCTTTCCGGTCGCCGTTACAACAAATATATTAAAATTTTTAGCAGTTTGTATGCTTTTGAATGCATATTTTCGCCATAGACCACAACGGCCTCCCGGAGGTACGCAATAAGTACAACGTTGGCCTCTGAGAGTACCATGTTCAAAGTTTCGAAGGGCGATACGCAAAGGCACAATTATATCTCCGCACACCATAATATCTGGACCACCGAAACGATGAAGTTCGACCATGGTTCGACGATGTTCTTGGATGCATTAAGTATCCCCATATGGCGAGATGTGCGATCACGGAATGAACCCGGGAACATCGTGGGATGTGGGCGTTTAGTGATTAGGGAAACATTGCAGCAAGTCCACATTCACCAAAAAAGACTATCAGCCATTACCCGCGCTTGTAGGGGAGTGAAACGCCCTACCTCAAGAACACTTCTACAACCACGAGGGCAGCATGGGAGCATGCAGTGCCGTCCCTGATGATCACATACCATATTAAGGAGCATACAACGCCTTTTGCAGTGTCCAGGGTCTAATGAGTCACCCTCCTCTAACATTAACTTTTTTTTTTTACAGAGATAACCGATAACATGTATAATATCGATTGTTGCATAGATTAAAATTATCTCAGCCTTTTCACTAAAAGAATTCATTTGATTTTGTATACGATGTATTATATTTCAGACTAAAATGTATAAAAAGAAATTAATGTGCTATATCGATACGTACTAAGTCTTAAAATTACTCTTCTTTTAAATGTATTTGAAATTACAAAAATTGTGGCACACTTAAAATTCGTATTATTAATTGAATAATCTAACGCAAATTATTAAATTTATTTCTAGATTGATTTACAAAATAATGGTATATCTTAGCGAAGATTCTTCTTTGGTAAACAGAATCTGTAAACTCTTTTGCCTTGTAAACTCTTTGGAATTGTGTGAGCACCGCAAATGTAAGTAGTGGCGGGCATGCTTCTGATGGAAACGCACGTATTTTGCTAAACTTGTGAATAACAACGTAATTTTTGGTGTTATAGAAGCGAAAACTGTAGATTCGGTGTGATTTAGAAGAATGGGATAAAATAAAAAGATATTCATAGCAAGAGGCAAATATTTATCAGTAATTTCGTCTTCAGGAGCCTATAACGTTAAATTAAAATTTCAGCTGCAAAAATGTACCCGTAGACAAGACTTGGAGCCTACAATGACAACAACAACAACAACAACGAGATAATGTAGATAAGTAAAAAGTTTTTCTTTTGTATATCTTACGCCTCTCGAAGCTTTTGAAAATAGTGAAGATACTAAGACATTGAATTTTAATAGTGATGTGTGGGATGGTAAGATTGCGAGGGGAACATCATAAATCGCGATGGCTTGAGCATAATTGTTGTCTTGGAATAAAAGTGTCTTACTGTTCATGCCACTGCCCATTCCTTTCAGTTACTCTCCGTATTAAACGGTAGTATTTCTTTCCTTGTGTGTTACTAGTTTAAAAAAAAAATGGTTCAAATGGCTCTGAGCACTATGGGACTTAACATCTATGGTCATCAGTTCCCTAGAACTTAGAACTACTTAAACCTAACTAACCTAAGGACATCACACAACACCCAGTCATCACGAGGCAGAGAAATGTTACTAGTTTCATCGACCTATGGTAGCTGGCAGTGACACATCATACGGAAGTTATTTTCGTTCGTAAGTTTTATACACCAGTGCATTTAAAGTCGCCTAGTAGATGTAGCAGACGAGGGCGACAAGGAACGTGAAAAGTAGGAGGTGGTGGAAGGACAGGAGAAGGTGGAGGAAGACGCGGGAAGCAAATAAGAGGAGCAGCAGAGGACAAGTGAGGTGACTTGGTGTGTATGATGCTTTGCCGCCTATAAACCAGAGAGAGAGAATGAGGTGAGCAGAGGCCAGTCTGAGGGACGGACGGCTGTGTCGCGCCGCCTTAACCAGTTAATTAGCAGCACAGTACCCGCGGCCGTGGCATGTCGGCGGGAGACCGGCTGCTCTTATTTTACAGCCCCGTACCTGGGGCGGATCTCCGCACCGCACCGCCTCTCATTACAGCGGCCGGCCGTGTCCGCTGTCCCGTGTCCGCAGAGGGTGCGTAGGCGGGGCAGAGACGCTGCGAACCGCGACACGCCGCCGCTGCACTGGCGCGTACTTGCGGCGCTCTGCGTCTGACCGGCGGTCGACTCTGGCCTCGGCTGTGGCACTCATTACCCTGTCAGTACGTTCTTAATAATTTGCCATGTTTCCACAAACGAGGGACCGATTGCCTTTGGTTTCTTCAGCCACGACAAACCAGCCAATCAACCATCTATAAACGAAAGCTGAATTCATGTACACGCCTACAGCTTTCCGTCAGATAAGCTCGTAACTCATTGATTATTTAACGCTAGAGCACTGAAAGGGGCAAAATATTACATTGCTGCTGAACCATCATGTTGTTGGTGTTGTGGTCTTCAGTCCTGAGATTGCTTTGATGCAGCTCTCCATGCTACTCTAACACGTGCAAGCTTCTTCATCTCCCAGTACCTACTGCAACCTACATCTACATCTACATCTACATACATACTCCGCAATCCACCATACGGTGCCTGGCGGAGGGTACCTCGTAACACAACTAGCATCTTCTCTCCCTGTTCCACACCCAAACAGAACGAGGGAAAAATGACTGCCTATATGCCTCTGTACGAGCTCTAACCTCTCTTACCTTTGTGGTCTTTCCGCGAAATATAAGTTGGCGGCAGTAAAATTTTACTGCAGTCATCCTCAAATGCTGGTTCTCTAAATTTCCTCTCTAAGCATTCACGAAAAGAACGCCTCCTTTCTCCAGAGACTCCTACCCGAGTTCCTGAAGCATTTCCGTAACACTCGCGTGATGATCAAACCTACCAGTAACAAATCTAGCAGCCCGCCTCTGAATTGCTTCTATGTCCTCCCTCAATCCGACCTGATAGGGACCCAAAACACTCGAGTAGTACTCAAAAATAGGTCGTATTAGTGTTTTATAAGCTGTCTCCTTTACAGGTGAACCACATCTTCCCAAAATTCTACCAATGCTAAGCCCACTTCATATCGCTCTGCAATGTTACGCCCAAATATTTAATCGAAGTGGCTGTGTCAAGCGCTACACTACTAATGGAGTATTCTAACTTTCCTATTCATCTGCATTAATTTACATTTATCTATATTTAGAGTTAGCTGCCATTCTAACACCAATCACAAATCCTGTCCAAGTCATCTTGTATTCTCCTACAGTCACTCAATGACGACATCTTCCCGTACTCCACAGCATCATCAGCAAAAGTCGCACATTGCTATCCACCCTATCCAAAAGATCATTTATGTAGATAGAAAACAACAGCGCGCTACCACACTTCCCTGGGGCACTCCAGGTGATATCCTCACCTCCGATGAACACTCACCATCGAGGATAACGTACTGGGTTCGATTATTTAAGAAGTCTTCGAGCCACTCACATGTTTGGGAGCCAATCCCATATGCTCGTACCTTAGGAATCTGCAGTGGGGCACCGAGTCAAATGCTTTCCGGAAGTCAATGAATATGGCATCCGTCTGATACCCTTCATCCATGGTTCGCAAGATATCATGTGAAAAAAGAGTAAGTGCGTTTCGCAGGAGCGATGCTTTCTAAAGCCGTGCTGTTGCATGGACAGCATCCTTCTGAATCTGCTTAGTGTATTCATCTCTTGGTTTCCCTCTACGATTTTTACCCTCCACGCTGCCCTTCAATACTATATTGGTGATACCTCGATGTCTCAGAACATGTTCTACCAACCAATCTCTTCTTCTAGTGAAGTTGTGCCACAAGCTCCTCTTCTCCCCAATACTATTCAATATCTCCTCCTTACTTTGTGATCTACACATCTAATCTTCAGCATTCTTCTGTAGCACCACATTTCAAAAGCTTCTATTCTCTTCTTGTCCAAACTATTTATCGTCCATGTTTCACTTCCATACATGGCAACACTCCATACAAATACTTTCAGAAACGACTTCCTGACACTTAAATCTAAACTCGATGTTAACAAATTTCTCTTCTTCAGAAACGCTTTCCTTGCCATTGCCAGTCTACATTTTGTATCCTCTCTACGTCGACCATCATAAGTTATTTTCCTCCCCAAATAGCAAAACTCCTTTACTACTTTAAGTGTCTCATTTCCTAATCTAATTCCCTCAGCATCAGCCGACTTAATTGGAACACATTCCATTATCCTCGTTTTGCTTTTGTTGATGTTCATCTTATATCCTCCTTTCAAGGCACAGTCCATTCCGTTCAACTGATATTCCAAGTCCTTTGCTGAACCATCATAAATTTTACTATTCCACATTGAATTCAAAGAAAGTCATAATTTTAGGTTATGCACTAGCTGAACACAATTTTTAGACCCTCAGTGGTAAATTACATGCAAAAATCAGTACTCGATGTTTTATACCCTACAGCGACGATTTTACTGTTCAAAATATTATTTCCAAAGAAGTCACAATTTGTGTAATGCACTGGGTACAAGTCATTACAGTTATTTTAACTCCAACAGTGTGTCATTCGACACAAAAAATGAGCAGAATCTTACGTTTTACTGGACGTTCGAAAGTTCCCGTTAGAAACGTCCAGGAATTGTACACTGAAGAGCGAAAGAAACTGGAATAGGCACGTGTATTCAAATACAGAGATATGTAAAAAGGCAGAATACGGCGCTGCGGTCTACAACGCCTATATAAGACAACAAGTGTCTGGCGGCAGTTGTTAAATTGGTTACTAGAATGAGATTTTCACTCTGCAGAGGAGTGTGCGCTGATAAGAAACTTCCTGCCAGATCAAAACTGTGTGCCGGACCGAGACTCCAACTCAGCACCTTTGCCTTTCACGGGCAAGTGCTCTACCATCTGAGCTACCCAAGCACGACTCACACCCCGTCCTCACAGCTTTACTTCTGCCAGTACGTCATCTCGTTCTGCAATGTTCACAGGAGAGCTTCTGTAAAGTTTGGAAGGTAGCAGAAGAGGTACCGGCAGAAGTAAAGCTGTGAGGACGGGGCGTGAGTCGTGCTTGGGTATCTCAGGTGGTAGTGCACTTGCCCGCGAAAGGCGAAGTTCCCGAGTTCGAGTCTCGGTCCGGCGCACAGTTTTAATCTGTCAGGAAGTTTCATATCAGCGCACACTCCGCTGCAGAGAGAAAATCTCGTTCTGGAAACATACCCCAGGCTATGGCTAAGCCATGTCTCCGCAATAGGAGTGTTAGTTCTGCAAGGTTCGCAGGATAACTTCTATAAAGTTTGGAAGGTAGGAACGAGGTATTGCCAGAAGTAAAGCTAAGAGGACGGGGCGTGAGTCGTGCTTGGGTAGCTCAGATGGTAGAGCACTTGCCCACGAAAGGCAAAGGTCCCGATTTCGAGTCTTGGTCCGGCACACAGTTTTAATCTGCCAGGAAGTTTCAGATATGTTACTGCTGCTTAAATGGCAAACTTTAAGTGAGTTTGAACGTGGTGTTATAGTCAACGCACGAGCGACGGGACGCAGCATCTCCGAGGTAGCGATGAAGTGGGGATTTGCCCCTACGACCATTTCATGAGTTTACCGTGAATATCAGGAATCCGCTAAAAGATCAAATCTCCGGCATCGTCGCGGCCGGAAAAAGATCCCGCAAGATTTCAGTGCTGGGCCATCAACAAGTGTCAGTGTGCGAACCATTCAACGAAACATCATCGATATGGGCTTTTGGAACCGAAGGCCCACTCGTGTAACCTTGATGACTGCACGACATAAAGCCTCACCTGGGCCCGTCAACTCCGACAATGGACTGTTGATGACTGAAAACAAGTTGCCTGGTCGGACGAGTCTCGTTTCAAATTGTATCGAGCTGATGGATGTGTATTGGTACGGAAACAACCTCATGAATTTATGGATCCTGTATGTCAGCAGGAGACTGTTCACGAAGGTCGAGGCTCTGTAATGGTGTGGGGCATGTGCAGTTGGAGTGATATGGGACCCCTGATACGTCTAGATACGACTCTGACAGACGACACATACGTAAGCATTCTGTCTCATCACCTGTATCCATTCATGTCCATTGTGCATTTTGATGGACCTGAGCAATTCCAGCGGGACAATGCGACACTTCACACGTCTAGAATTGCTACAGAGTGCCTCCAGGAACACCCTTCTGCGTTTAAATACTTCCTCTCACTACTAGAATCCCCAGACGTGAACACTGTTTAGCATATCTGGGATGCCATGCAACGTGCTGTTCAGAAGAGATCTCCAGCCCTTCGTACTCTTACAGATTTATGGACATGGTATCAATTTCCTCCAGCACTACTTCAGACATTACTCGAGTCCACGCCACGTCGTGCTGCGGCACTTCTGCTTGCTCGCGGGGTTCCCACGCGATATTTGTCTCTTCGGTGTATATTGGATAGAACCCACGTCCGGCAACGTACCGTCCCGTGCTAGAGTTGTTAGAAATCATGTTTACTAGATAGGTTTGCTACAGGGTAGTCATGGTAGGAGGTGCTTTTGTCGGACTGGCTGATGTCTTTTGACGTCTATCCTACCTCTCTCAACTGCTTCGAGAGCCTCATTCACGTCTCTGTTTAGTGTTGGAAGTGGTATAGAGTGTTTGAGGAGGTACCGATGTAGTTGTTGGTCTTCCTCAACGTACCAGACGGTGCTGGGAGGAGCATTCATTACACACGCAATTGCTCGTGTAGTCGTTAACGGATCCTCTTCAACATGATGCAGTACGCCCTCTTTCAGCTCCGGTGTGCGGCCCTTGGAGCATCACAGTGACAACTACTGACGGTGAAGATAACGCTTTCACGAAGCCGTTGCATAATTGTGGCTAAAAGAGTATGCGATGGTGTCGGACGTTGTCCGTAACGATCTTGATGAAGGTGATGAGAAGCTGTTCCACTACCTTGAGCGTCGCCACACAGAAGGATCATGTCGGTGAATTTTGCAAACATGTACTCAACCACGTTGCTCTGACACTCACAGATATGTGAATGATGCTCGAACCAGGTTAGAGAGGTTGGACAGAAGTCATATGATGACAGCCAATCCAATATAAGCACCTCTCACCATGACTACCCAGTTGCAAAATTTCTCAAACGGCTGTAGCACGGAAAAGGTGCGTTTACGGAGTTGGGATCCTACTCAAAATCATTATGTACTTACTCCTCTCTATAAGTCCTACAAGTTTGTAATGGGACTTTCTAAACTCCCTGTAGTCACTACTACTACCATTAAACAGTCGTAGCTTAGTTTTGCACAGACTACTCTTGAGCGGTGGTTACAAAATGTCGTCATTCTTTATTTACTCGAAGGACAAAATAAATATACATTTCCCCCTTGACGTGGTTGTAGGTTTTGCTGCTGCTGCTGCTGTCACTCAGGTAAAGTTCCCAATGCAAATCATCCAGTACGGTAGTGCCAGAATCAGACTTAGCACCATCCGTATTGTGCTAATTTCAGTGACAAAAGACAAGATTAATGCTGAGGAGCCCCAATGTCGTATAAACTAACACTCTTCTATCTTCGACTGCGTGATATTTCATCTAAGATGCCACACAAAGATAAATTCTAATCAGTAAAACCAACAGGCTGACTATTAGACACAAGCACACCATTTCTAAACATTCGTAACATCTACAGGAGCACCAGTGTCAGCAAACCACTAGTCAGGCAATAAATAGTATAACAATAATTTTTGCTATGAAGACACTCAAGAGCACGTGTCGCTCATGTGTTCAGATTGTCGGAAACCGTGAAGATATGCCAACTGCAATAGTAAATTTTACGAAGATGTAGTTATAAGAGCTTAATCACGTAATGCCAGCGATCCATCCCTGTTTCCTAAATAAAGCACTACGTTTCAGTGCCTAAACGAATTGTCTGGTCTAGCGGCGATAAATTCTATACACAAATCTTCCTCGTGAGTCGGCCTAACCAATAGTGAAAACCTCATAAAAAATCCTACATTGGCTACTGAGATTAGTCTTCACACACCGACAGAAAAATGTGCACAAATTATCTATATCACTCTGTTTGCTTATCTGTAGCTTTGTTCCAAATTTCATGCATGTTGCCGGCGTAAAGAGCGACAGTTATTGAACTGCAAGAAAAAATCGCAATTTAGCTGCAAACTACGGCCTGCACACACTTTATTCAATATGTAAACGTCACAACAGATATTCGGATTTAGTTTATAACGTGTTCGATATGCCTGCCATCATTGGTGGTGATGTGCGCAGACGAATAGCGAAATTCTGCACGACCCACTGAAGCGTCGGAATAGCGATTCTGTGGATGACCTCCTGAATGGCTGTTTTCAGCTCAGCAATGATTTTGGAGTTATTGTACACCATGTCCTTAATACATCCCCACAAAAAGGAGTCTCATGTCTTCAGATTCGGAGAATATGGCGGCAATCGAGGCCCACGTCAGTGGCCTCTGGGTACCCCTGCCAAGGGCTCCTCCAGGACATCAAACACTCTCCTGCTTCGATGGGTCGAGCTCCGTCTTGAATGAACCACATCTTGACGAAATCAGAAGCACTTTGGATAATGGGGATGAAATGATATTCCGAAACCTTCACGTACCGTTCGGTAGTCACCATGCCATCAAGGAATATAGCACCGATTATTCTGTGATTGGACACTGGACACCACACAGTCACCTGTTGAGGGTGAAGAGACTTCGCGATATGCGGATTCTCAGTCCCCCAAATGCGCCAAATTTGTTTATTGACGAATCAACCCAAATGAATGTGGGCTTTCTTCGCTAAACTAAACAACCATGCCAGCACTAATTCCCATGATGCCCGACGGTCAACCGTGCAGTTTTATTGTCCTAACGCAAGCCGTTCAGAAGTTATGACGACCTTATTTCATGTAGCTCTATAACTCTAAGTGTCACCCTGTATGTGAGCCGTCCACCGGCTGTTATCAGTGCCTGATAGGAACGGTCAAAGACCTATGGTCTTTCATGCGGCCTGATGGGGCTGCGCGTGAAGAAGGAAAGAAGAGAAGGTTTTGAGAGAGAGAGAGAGAGAAAGAGAGAGAGAGATAGAGAGAGATAGGGAGGGAGGGAGAGATACAGGTGTCTTGTTCGTTGTGTCTTGCGCTAGAGCTTTTCTCTGGTACGCAGCTTGGTGTGGAAGAGGGCGGAGGCGCAACGCATTCAAAATGGTTCAAATGGCTCTGAGCACTATGGGACTCAACTGCTGAGGTCATTAGTCCCCTAGAACTTAGAACTAGTTAAACCTAACTAACCTAAGGACATCACAAACATCCATGCCCGAGGCAGGATTCGAACCTGCGACCGTAGCGGTCTGGCGGTTCCAGACTGCAGCGCCTTTAACCGCACGACCACTTCGGCCGGCGCAACGCATTGCAGTGGACCGTTTGTACCGCTGTTAATGGCGGAAAGGAACGGTTGTATCGAGTATTGTCATCCGACTGTATGTGGCGTCACTCGCATTCAAGACGTCTGCCAGGCATGGTTTAAACTTGGCTGCAGGTTGCTGAGGCGTCTGCACTGGTGATTTACGGTTATCTCATCTCCACAGTAGGATTGTGCTGAATCTGATGAGGCTTCATTTGTTAATCTGAACCAGTGCGTCTTATTCTGCTGGCGATTCGTTTCGACTGTACTGTCCCTGGCCGCTCCTTGGCGATATTGGAAGTATTTCGGTCGAACAATGTTTTAATTGGCTTTTCTTGTGGTGAATCCAGTTTGTAATTTCCGGAAGCTTATTAACCTGAAGTACAAGGCAACTAGACAATAGTTTTACAGAAACTTATGAAGTTTGTGCCTTCCGATGTCCAGGTTACTGCCAAGAACACAATAACTAATAATTATACTTGGCACATATTTCATGTTTCGGATTCCATTCCGTAGGTAGTACAACATTTATGAACTGATATGACATTGGCCTTCAGTATGAAAAATGGCTGCCCCTGTAATTAAGGGTATTTTTAAACACACTACTCTATGGACAAAAGATTGTATGTGACAACGATGCAGCTTTGATATCTGCTCCAGGCATTTTGCTCTTACTTCTTGTAGAGAAGTAATCCTCCGGCTGTGTTTTGGGTAAAGATTGGATCTACTCGGGCCTCTAGTACTGGTATATGATTAATGAACTGTTAACTAGGGGAACGATAGGTACGGTCTATAAGAAAATTAAAGAGGCCTTTGGAGAAAAGAGAATCAGCTGTATGAATATCAAGAACACAGACGGAAAAACAGTCCTAAGCAAAGAAAGGAATGCTGAAAGGTGGAAGGGATATACTGTATAGAGGATCTAAACAAGGGAGGTGAACTTGAAGGCAATATTATAGAACTGGAAGAAGACGGGGGTGAAGATGAGATGGGATATATAATACTGCGAGAAGAATTTGGTTAACCAGTGGAAGACCAAAGTTGAAACAAGGCCCCGGAAGTAGACGATATACTGTCAGAACTAGTGATGGCTTTGGGAGAGCCAGCCATGACAAAACTCTTCCATCTGTTGTGAAGGATATATGAAAGCAGGTGCTGACAGGTGTGAATATTACCGAACTATCAGTTTAATAAATCATGCTTGCAAAATATTAATACCAGTTCTTTAGAGAAGAATCGAGACTCTGACAGAAGCCAAAGTCGGGATGACGTAAAATACAGAGAAGAAAGGCTAATTACAACTTGTAGAGAAACCAGACGGTGTGAAGGTGAAGCAGTAGTTGAGACGGGAATGAGACAGCGTTGTAGCCTCTCCCCGATGTTATTCTATCTCTACATAGAGCAGTGAAGGAAGCCAAAGAAAAATTTGGAGTAGGAATTAAAATTCAGGGAAAAGAAATAAAAATTCCGAGGTTTGCCAATGACACTGCGATTCCCTTCAGTACTTGTAGTGGGAGACCAACAAGTAAACACACTAAGCACAATCAGAACGATATATTCTGTAGAATTTATTGGAGGTTGAAGAGGGTTCCGCAAGATAGGGTACAAGGAGAGCGGCATCAAACCAGTATTCGGACTGAAGACCACAACAGCAACAGTTACCGAGAAGAATCATTATATGTCTTTATTATGTGCTGTTACAAGCAATACTTGGAATATTGAGGAAATTGGAATAAAAACAGGACCCACAAAACTGGCTGTCAGGCAGATTAAATTCCATGACTTTTTATTCCATGAATCTTATAGAAGAAACGCAGTACATCGAGACGGAGTGGTAAGGAGCTTGAATGCCGTGGTCGGTTCTGCTGTGCACGATCTATGCGAGATTCAAGTCTCTTCAGTGAGCTTCAAGCTTCGATACCTGTCTCACACAGCACTATGCGGAGTCTCAGATTGATTAATAACATTTCTATTTTTTGGCTGACTGTGAATATCTGCAGTTAACGCTTTAATATATTGTCTTACCATTCCAGACTTCGTTTAAAATAATTACAGGTGAAGTTAGAGAGTTAAATTTCCTATGTATTCAAGCTTTTGGCATGTGTGTAGCTTTCCTTTCTGTTTTTTGTAGTCAAGTGGTCCATGGTCCACTGGAGCTAGTGGCATTCGCAACTTGTAAGGCACCCCCTCCCCCCATGAACCATAGACCTTGCCGTTGGTGGGGAGGCTTGCGTGCCTCAGCCATACAGATAGCCGTACTGTAGGTGCAACCTCAACGGAGGGGTATCTGTTGAGAGAGCAGACAAACGTGTGATTCCTGAAGAGGGGCAGCAGCCTTTTCAGTAGTTGCAGGGGCAACAGTCATGATTGACTGATCTGGCCTTGTAACATCAACAAAAACGGTCTTGCTGTGCTGGTACTGCGAACGGCTGAAAGCAAGGGGAAAGTACAGCCGTACTTTTCCCGAGGGCATGCAGCTTTACTGTATGCTTAAATGATGATGGCGTCGTCTTGGGTAAAATATTCTGGGGGTAAAATAGTCCCCCATTCGGAATTCCAGGTGGGGACTACTCAAGAGGACGTCTTATCAGTAGAAACAAAACTGGCGTTCTGCGAATCGGGGCGTGGAATGTCAGGTCCCTTAATCGGGCAGGTAGGTCAGAAAATTTAAAAAAGGAAATGAATAGATTAAAGGCAGATACAGTGGGAATTAGTGAAGTTTGGTGGCAGGAGGAACAAGACTTCTGGTCAGGTGAATACAGGGTTATAAATAAAAAATCAAATAGGGGGTAAGGCAGGAGTAGGTTTAATAATGAATAAAAAAATAGGAGTGAGGGCAAGCTACTACGAACAGCATAGTGAACGCATTATTGTAACAAAGATAGACACGGAGCCGATGCCTACCACTGTAGTACAAGCTTATATGCCAACTAGCTCCGCAGACGACGAAGAGATTGAAGAAATGTATGTTGAGATATAAGAAATTATTCAGATAGTAAAGGAAGACGAAAATTTGATAGTCATGGGGGACTGGAATTCGATATTAAGAAAATGAAGAGAAGGAAAAGTAGTAGGTGTGCATGGAATGGGGGCAAGGAATGTAAGAGGAAGCCGCATGGTAAGACTTTTGCATAGAGCATAACTTAATCCAAGTTAACTCTTCGCTTAAGAATCATGAAAGATGAAGAATTTAGGTATACGTGCAAGAGGCCTGGAGACACTGGAAGGTTTCAGACAGATTGTATGATGATAAGACAGAGATTTAGGAACCAGGTTTTAAATTGTAAGACACTTCCAGGTTCAGATGTGAATCACAATCTATTGGTTATGAACTGTGGATTAAAACTGAAGAAACTACAAAAAGGCGGGAATTTAAGGAGATGGGACCTGCATAAACTGAAAGAACCAGAAGTTGTAGAGAGTTTCAGAGAGAGTGTTACGGAACAATTGACAAGAAGAGAGGAAAGAAACACAGTAAAAGAAGAATGGTTAGCTTTGAGAGACGAAATAGTGAAGGCAGCACAGGATGAAGTAGGTAAAAAGACGAGGGCTAGTAGAAATCCTTCGGTAACAGAAGAGATATTGAATTTAAGTGATAAAAGAAGCATGTAGAGGCACATATCACTAGGGGTAAGATAGATACTGCCTACAGGAAAATTAAAGAGACGTTTGGAGAAAAGAGAACCACTTGTATGAATATCAAGAGTTCAGATGTAAAACCAGTCCTAGGCAAAGAAGGGAAAGCAGAAAGGTGGAATGAGTACGAGGGTTGGAACTTTAATAGTAGCAACTATTTATTTACAGCTCGTACAAAATAGATACTTGTTTCAAAGTTTTACTGACCTTCAAAGAAGTTACCAGCATTGTGTATAACCCGTTGCCAGCGATGTGGAAGTCATAGGATACTCTTAGCATTGCCAGTTGTGTTGACAGTTCGAATGGCGCGGTCTATTACCCGACGAATTTGTAGCAGTTCTGAAGCGAATGCCGTGAAGTGTTTCCTTCAGTTCAGAAATGCAGTTGGACCCAGAAACTTTGAAACACGAGTATCTATTTCGTCCGAGCTGTAAACAAATAGTTGTCACTATTAAAGTTCCAACCCTCGTATATAGAGGGTCTGTACAAGGGCGATGTACTCGAGGACAATATTATGGAAATGGAAGAGGACGTAGATGAAGATGAAAAGGGAGATATGATACTGCGTGAAGAATTTGACAGACCACTCAAAGAACCAAGTCGAAACAAGGCCCTGAGAGTGGACAACATTCCATTAGAACTACTGATACCCTTGGGAGAGCCAGTCCTGACAAAACTATACCATCTAGTGATCAAGATGTATGAGACAGGTGAAATATCCTCAGTCTTCTAGAAGTATATAATAATTCCAATCCCAAAGAAAGCAGGTGTTGACAGATGGGAAAATTACTGTACTGTCACTTTAATAAATCTCGGCTGCAAAATGCTGACAAGAATTCTTTACAGACGAATGGATGAAATGGCAGAAGCCGACCTTGGGGGAGATCAATTTGGATTCCGTAGAAATTTTGAGGCAGTACTGACCGCTCTACGACTTATCTTAGAAGATAGATTAAGGTAAGGTAAACCTGCGTTTGTAGCGTTTGTAGACTTAGAGAAAGCGTTTGACCGTGTTGACTGGAATACTCTCTTTCAAATTCTGAAGCTGGCAGGGGTCAACTACGGGGAGCGAAAGGCTATTTAAAATTTGTACAGAAACCAGGTGGCAGTTATGAGAGTCGAGGAGCATGAAAGGGAAGCCGTGGTTGGGAAGGGAGCGAGACGGAGTTGTAGGCTATCCCCGATGTGAAACTTCCATTCTGGTATCCCCGATGTTAATCAATCTATACAATGAGCAAGCAGTAAAGAAAACAAAAGAAAAAAATTGGAGTAGGAATTAAAATCCATGGAGAAGAAATAAAAACTTTGAGGTTGGCCGATGTCACTGTAAATCTGTCAGATACAGCAAAGGACCTGGAAGAGCAGTTGAACGGAATGGACAGTGTCTTGAAAGGAGGCTATAAGATGAACATCAACAAAAGCAAAACGAGGATAATGGAATGTAGTCCAATTAAATTATGTGATTCTGAGGGAATTAGATTAGGAAATAAGACACTTAAATTAGTAGATGAGTTCTGCTGTTTGGGGAGCAAAATAAGTGATGATGGTCCAAGTATGGAGGATATAAAATGTAGACTGGCAATGGGAAGTAAAGTGTTTTTGATGAAGAGAAATTTGTTAACAACGAGTGTAGATTTAAGTGTCAGGAAGTCTTTTTTCAAAGTAATTGTATGGAGTGTAGCCATGTATGGAAGTGAAACGTGGACGATAAGTAGTTTAGACAAGAAGAGAATAGAAGCTTTCGAAATGTGGTGGTACAGAAGAATGCTCAAGATTAGATGGGTAAATCATGTAACTAATGAGGAGGTATTGACTAGAATTAGGGAGAAGAGGAATTTGTGCCACAACCTAACTAGAAGGAGGGATCGGTTGGTAGGACATGCTCTGAGGCATTAAGGGATCACCAATTTAGCACCGGAGGGCAGCTTGGAGGGTAAAAATCGTAGAGGGAGACCAAGAGATGAATACAATAAGCAAATTAAGAAGGATGTAGGTTGCAGTAGGTACTGGGAGATGAAGAAGCTTGCATTGTATAGAGTATCATGGAGAGCTGCATCAAACCAGTCTCTGGACTGAAGACCACAACAACAACAACGCACACACACAACCTGTACAGAGCTTAGTTGGTGTATTGATTGATTGTTCTCGCTATAGAGGAACTGATAATGAATTGTCATTACCTCTGAAACTTGTCTTTCAGTCTTGCTAGAAACCGAATATTTAAAGATGTAACTGAAGTGTGTTATTGTTTCATTGGTTTTAAAACTGATTTCATAATCTTAATTGTTTGGTTCAAACTGTAACCTTGGTCAAATCTTTAAAATATTGTTTTATCTAATTGATGTTTGGATTTGTGCATTTCTCTTATATTGTATTAAATTAACACGAACATATTTCTTAAAAGATTATGCCAAATTTCCTTTGCGAGACTTCTGAAAAATAAAATCTGTTCAAAATGTTCAAATATGTGTGAAATCTTATGGGACTTAACTGCTAAAGTCATCAGTCCCTAAGCTTACGCACTACTTAACCTAAATTATCCTACGGACAAACACACACACCCATGCCCGAGGGAGGACTCGAACCTCCGCCGGGACCAGCCGCACAGTCCATGACAGCAGCGCCCTAGACCGCTCGGTTAATCCCGCGTGGCTAAAATCTGTTATTGTATTAAAACATTACTCTACTGGCGCCCAGTATCTATTGCTCCCCTGCCTCGTGCCGTTGCTGCCACGGTGTATAGCCTTCACCATGTCAATGGCAACAGAACTTTGTTGTCTAATAAGAAATACAAGGGAAATTTGACAAACTAAGGAAATTAGGCAACTTAAGTTTTATTGCTTGGCACTGTTCCTAGCCTTGCCTTACAAATTATTCTTCTGTCAAGTATGGCTACACGAAAAGTGATTGGCATCTCCCATTCTCTTTTTAAAAAAAGAATTCCTCCAATACGAACAACGAATAAGAGGCAAATTATTGAGGGAAGCTTGACGAAACTAGCACAGATATTGCAGGATGTTTTTGGCTGCCCGTTATAGCTGAGTAAACAGGATGTAAGTGAGGTAGCTGCAGCTGCCAACCCTCACTCCGAATACCTCTCTGTAGTACAAGCCAAGGTTGAGCTTTCACAGGACAACTGCCCTTCCCTTAAGCAAATACTGCATATTCAAGCTCAGTTAAACCACTTAGCTAATAGTGTACAAGATTTGTTTCAGGTTCATAGAGGTAGGGAACAAGTTCCATTTCTAGAAAAATTTCGGGGCAAACTGATGGAACTACAGATGTTAATCGTAGGCTTGCATTTGCAGGAAAGGTTGGAAGACGATGTTAGTGTAAATGTAGAGTGCTGGGCTTTACCGCGGAGGGTTGGGAAGAGGGGGGGGGGGGGGGAGGTGGAGAGAACATGGTGATGTGGGAGTGTGGCGGCGTCGCTTTAGTAAGTCTCTCAAGCCGAATTGCTCGGTTACTACAGGCTAGGTTACTATAGGGAGTAGAAGTTTTATCAGTTGAGTCGGGTATGCAGATGATGCAGTTTTTGTGGTTAATGGTTAGGTTACAGCATAACCTTCTGATGTTTCAGGTGATTTATCTTCTCGCCAGGGGTAGATTGAGTGGACATATTGCTCAAAGTATCCGCGAGCAGGTTTCCCTGGAGGGACTGCGTAGGATAACTGTTCATCAAAACCTCTCCAGCAAGTGTAAGAATAGGTTCGAAGATAAGTATTATTGTAGCGATCAAGGAAGGAACAGAAGTTTTTTTTTCATTACATGGAGGACATTCCAGCAGCTAGGCTTGTGCTCTGTTTAGAAACTACAGATAGTGACACAGTTAAAAATATTTGGGAGGCATGCGTCCTGAGAACCGCTCGCGCGGATTTTCCCAGGAAAGCCTAAGAATATTGCGGAACTTGTTCAGTAGTAGCCATCCTGGAAAGCTGTCGTTTTAATGTTGGAAAGTTTAGCGAATCTGCACTGCTACCATTCATGATTGGGTCTGTAGTTTAAATGTATTCGAGTGTGGTTGTTCCTTTAAGGATTATCGTTGGTACCAAAAGTATTAGTCTATCTACATTTCGTTACTCAAATATGTCGTACACTGAATGGGAAAAGTTGGCCGTTGCTAGGCGAGGTAAAAAGTAAAAATTCAGGGTTTCTTTTGGCCATTAGAGTTCCTGGTAGGGAGGGGTCCGTCTACAGTTGCTGTTGTCAGGTCTGATTTTATAGTCAATACGCAATGTGTTTTGGATTATCTTGGAAAAAATTTTCTCGTTAAATTTTGGCCAGAGGAAATGTATATATAGGTTGTGCGAACATAAGCAGGTCAATAGTACTAACACAGTGGAATATGTTGGGAAAAAAATTCAGTTCCACTATCTAAAGCCACAGAAAGCTCAGGAAAGATTAAATTGATTGGATCAGTTCTCTATTGTACTGACAGACCGGTTGGGCATCACTAACAAGAACGAATGACATTCAGTTAAAGGATCAAATGCTAGTACGGCAGTCGCCGTACTCTCTCTTTCCGCCCAATATGCCGGATTTGAAGCGGATTATCAATCAGTTGCTAAAGGATTTTTACTGACCTCGTTAAGAAGACACCAGGATCATCAGCGTGTGAAGAAGTGTTTAAGGGAAGCCGTGCGTGGTTCGACAACCTTAAGAGTTGTGAGGCTCGGCGAAGTAGCCGGCTCCGACAGAAAGGCAGCAGAGAACTTCATTAGAAACTTCAAGGTGCTTCTTGTTTCTGAGGGTTATCTGCCGCAACAGGTTTCTAACTGTGACGAAACGTGTCTGATCTGTAAAGAGATGCCGAAGCGTACCTTTATAACAAGTCAGTCATCCGAAGACCAGTATCAGTTGCAAAGCGATTTAGAAAAGATTGCTGTATGGTGTGGCAGGTGGCAGTTGACGCTAAATAACGAAAAGTGTGAGGTGATCCACATGAGTTCCAAAAGGAATCCGTTGCAATTCGATTACTCGATAAATAGTACAGTTCTCAAGGCTGTCAATTCAACTAAGTACCTGGGCGTTAAAATTACGAACAACTTCAGTTGGAAAGACCACATAGATAATATTGTGGGGAAGGCGAGCCAAAGGTTGCGTTTCATTGGCAGGACACTTAGAAGATGCAACAAATCCACTAAAGAGACAGCTTACACTACACTCGTTCGTCTTCTGTTAGAATATTGCTGCGCGGTGTGGGATCCTTACCAGGTGGGATTGACGGAGGACATCGAAATGGTGCAAAAAAGGGCAGCTCGTTTTGTATTATCACGTAATAGGGGAGAGAGTGTGGCAGATATGATACGCGAGTTGGGATGGAAGTCATTAAAGCAAACACGTTTGTCATCGCGGCGAGATCTATTTACGAAATTTCGGTCACCAACTTTCTCTTCCGAATGCGAAAACATTTTGTTGAGCCCAACCTACATAGGTACGAATGATCATCAAAATAAAATAAAAGAAATCGGAGCTCGAACAGAAAGGTATAGGTGTTCGTTTTTCCCGCGCGCTATTTGGGAGTGGAATGGTAGAGAGATAGTATGATTGTGGTTCGATGAACCCTCCGACAAGCACTTAAATGTGAATTACAGAGTAATCATGTAGATGTAGATGTAGAACATCAGAGGAGAATGCGTTGCCGGTCACAAGCTATTCAGTGCCAGTGCAAGCGGCGATTTGAAAATTAAACGGCTGCCTGTTCACCATTCACAAATTCCACGAGCCTTCAATAAGTGTAAAGTCCAGAAGAGAATTTTAAATGTGATGTGGAGGCCCAACAACACGGCTTGGCTGACACGTGATCTTTTTGTGATTAGATCAATGAAGTGTTTTGTCCTTTGGTGAAAAAATTTTCGCTTGAGATGAATCTGCCATTCCATGTCTTGCTTGTTAGGGACAACGCACCTGCCTACGAGACCACCTCCTTGAAGAATTTCAGTTCATCAAGATCCAA
The DNA here is from genome assembly GCF_021461385.2 of Schistocerca piceifrons. Classification (NCBI taxonomy): domain Eukaryota; kingdom Metazoa; phylum Arthropoda; class Insecta; order Orthoptera; family Acrididae; genus Schistocerca; species Schistocerca piceifrons. Next base: position 380,730,097 of record NC_060142.1, read on the forward strand.
TTTCTGCCTCCCAATACAACTCCGTTACTCCAGCCTATGGATCAGCAGATTATTTCTAACTTTAAGAAACCCTACACTTAAGCACTCTTCGAGCGTTGATTTGACTTGACTGAAGCTATCAATCTCACTCTCAGAGAGTTTTTGAAATATCGCTTCAACATCGTTGCCTGCGTGAAGATGATCGAAAAGGCGTGGAAAGGGGCTACCAAGAGAACTTTCACTTCCGCTTGGAAGAAAATTTGGCCGGAGTGCGTTGTCGAATGTGACTCTGAGGCATTTGAGTCAGTACATGTGGGACCTGTAGCCAGCGAGATTGTGTCTTCGGCCAAGAGGATGGGACTAGAAGTGGATAACAATGTTATCGATGAGCCTGTGGAATATCACATCGAAGAAATGAGGAGTCGCAGTGCGTTTCACAGCAGGAAGATGTGAAGAGGAGTTCTTCAGAGAGGGAGGATGAGGAGGAGCAGGCGGTAACAGCAAAGCAGCGATATTCTGGAGCGATTAAGAGAAATGCTGAAAGCATGGGAATCGGTTGCATCGTACATTGAAAACTATCGCTAAAATAACGTAGTGGCTACGCGCGCTACAAATTTGACAAATGTGCTGTATCCAATTTTCGCCAAGTGTTGAAGCGTCAGCATTAACAAATGACTATAGATAGCGTCCTAATAAGAAAGAATTTGTTATGAATCGTGAATAATAAAGTACATTATAATGTAGGTATAATTTTGTTTGAATAAATGGCATGAATAAGATAAAGGTTTTAGTACTTTTTCTGCATGGAATGCATTATCGTATTTTACACAATTTTATATGGGAGAAATTGTCTCGCTTAGTCAGTGTTTCGCATTACGAGTAAGATTCGGAAACGAATTATGATCACTACGCGATGTTCCGCTGTACTGAGAACTGGAGAAAAGGTTTTATCAGATGATATGATTCTAACGGAGATCCCCTCCTTGTTCGAAAATTTGCATGAAAAAGCAGGATGAGGATGAAATCTCAGGGATATTAAGATGGAGATGATGGAAGACGACTCAGTACGTGGATACCATCTCGTAACAAGATTATTGTGCTGCTCTACCCACCATGAGGGCAAAATTCGTTAACTCAAACAACTGGTAATAGCAGACTACCAGTATTTCCAGCGGTCATTGCGTGGGGAACACCATGGGATGTACAAAATCATTCAAAAAATTAAGATGGATCTGGACATCGATATGAGAAAATTAGGTACTCAATACCCAGAATGTATGGAGGCAACGCCGAATCTGAATACCCAAAGATGTTTGTTGAGTCCTACTCGAGAATAGAAACCGTTATTCGTCGATTATTTGAGATAGTTTCCCTGGAGCAGGAGCGGAAGTAGATTTATCTTGATCGTGGTAGGCGCTTTTAGCCCCTTCTCTGGTTGTTCCCTAGCAACGGAATGACCTGCGGTATCACGATTAAACTCCTATATCTATTTTACTTTTTTGGCCCGCTGAAGGTGCTGGTGATTGACAACGGCACTACATTTACATCTGGGGAGTTTTGTTTTGGAAACGCAATATCCCACATCACCACCGTTCCCTATTATCCACTACTCTTGTTTTAGGAGGAGATCAACGGTAAATTTAAAAACTGCACTCATCATGGCAAATCGCAAACTACTTGAGACAGATTTCTGGGGTAGGACAACTTTGCTCTGAATTGGGCAGCCCATGAGGCGCATAAGAACAAACCAGCAAGGTTAATGTTTAAGTATCGACTTAATTCACCTTTAGCAAATTCGTGGGATATCGATGACTTTTTGCAGAGCAAACTCATGCCGACGTTAAAAAAATTGGTCCACCAGAGAGCAGCTCGGCGCTATAACCATGGAGGCGCCTTGCCGAGGTTAAGGCCATGGATTTGCTTTTGGTTAGAATTTTCATGTCCAAAATAAGGATGCCGAAAAAAATTCTGGGAAACAATTGACACATTTCGCGAGTCCCTGTGAAGTTGTGGAGGTCCTAATGCCAGTCACCTTTCGGTACAAAGCACGGGCATGAGCAAGGTAACATGGGTTCATTTAAGCCATATACAAGATAGAAGCAGCTGAGACTGAGAAGGAACCATTACTGATGTCCTGCCCCAGCCATCAGATTAGGGCTGGGAGTTTGAGCCGTGCGCCGCCCGCTATCGATCGTGATGAGAGCGATGACAGATGTTGTTGCTGCACTGCATCGCGTTGGTAGGGTTTCTTAAAGTTAGAAATAATCTGCTGATCCATAGGCTGGAGTAACGGAGTTGTATTGGGAGGCAGAAATTGGATCTTGATGAACTGAAATTCTTCAAGGAGGTGGTCTCGTAGGCCTGGAGAATGGGCAGGTGCGTTGTCCCTAACAAGCAAGACATGGAATGGCAGATTCATCTCAAGCGAAAATTTTTTCACCAAAGGACAAAACACTTCATTGATCTAATCACAAAAAGATCACGTGTCAGCCAAGCCGTGTTGTTGGACCTCCACATCACATTTAAAATTCTCTTCTGGACTTTACACTTATTGGAGGCTCGTGGAATTTGTGAATGGTGAACAGGCAGCCTGTGGTCATTAGTCCCCTAGAACTTAGAACTACTTAAACCTAACCAACCTAAGGACATCACACACACCCATGCCCGAGGCAGGATTCGAACCTGCGACCGTAACGGTCACGCGGCTCCAGATTGTAGCGCCTAGAACCGCACGGCCACTCCCGTCGGCATCTTTCGAGGAATGCTGTTCTGAACTGTAGGTAAGACGTACAGGTAGCCGCGATCTTTTGCATCACCTCTGTTACTGTCCCTGACATGTGTGCACAAATGAAGTCGAGTTTGTGACCTACGCTCCAGTGGTTTGGTAAGCCTACTTGAAACTGGTCGATGAATGTGCGTGCATGCAAGCTACCGCCTTCTTCCTTGAAATGTTGAAATTTTCTAACTGTGAGGAAGTGATCTGTATCATATCTACTCATAAATCCGGTTTGTGGCTGATCCATGGACTCAAATAATCTGCCACTGCCTGTGTCGTCGTGTTTATTCTGTGGTAATCTACTGCCTGTCTGCCTATTCTCAATTATCTGACTCATATCCGCGTCATATCGTATCACTGGTGAACAAAAGTGTAGTTCCTGTGTTTCTACTCTCGTCGTTCGTGGTATAGTATCTGTGCTGCTGTTATGTTGTGTCATGGTATTTACTGGTTCAGTTGCCTGTCTTCCGATTGGTCTCGGCTAAATATACGTGTTCCGTTTTTCTAGATACTGTGCCTGGTCGCTGTGGCATGTCATGTATTACTTTAATTGGGGTTTTCTGTTTCGATTTCGGCGCGAGTGTTACGTCTAGCCTTGGTTCTACTTGAACTTTCTTAGACGGCGCGTGTTCGTTACTGAATTAATGCTTGACGTGTCAGTTGTTTCACTACAGGTGTAATCGGTCTCGATCTTTTCTTCGATAGTTTGTATCAACTCTGTTCGAAGCTTTTCAAACTGATCTCTGTTTGTAAGTTCTAATTTATTGATCCGCTGACCATATTTTTTCAGAGCAACCTTTGCGACCTTGCTTTGAATTGCTTGTTCTTCCGAAATTGGTATTGCTGTTCCAGTGGATTTTTTCGTAAAACATTCCATCTTTTTGTCAACGTTTACGATGTCCAATTAGACCTTGTCCACGCTAGTGTGTAATTGCTGCTGACCTTGTGTTAGTACCTGAATTATTTCTCTAGATTCTTTCGTGTCTTTGTTTATCTGTGTGATCTGACTATCAATTCTAGCGATCCCTTCTTCCATCTGGATTTTGACCTGTTCAATTTGTGTATCTCTTGTCTCAAGTTCTGATTATCCTGTTTCAACTGCTGATTATCCTGTTTCAACTCCTGATACTGTTTTGTCATCTGTGTATTAATAGCCTGATTCTGTTTCGTTATCTGTGAATTAATATCCTGATTCTGTTTCGTCATACTAGCGTTCATTTTTTGTAACATCTCCATGATCGCGTCCTGTCCTGTAACACTACCTTCTGCTGAACTATGTATTCTCGATCTATTGTTTTCTACTCGGTCAGTTACGTCGTTTACTGGGCTATGCTGTGACGTTTCTAAGTTTGATAACTGCAATAACCCGTGCTGTCTGTGTTGAGGATTCGTTGTGTTTCTCATTGAACCATTACCTGGCGCAAACAACTCCGCATTCTGCCCTCTCTGTTGCGTATGTATTGTGTTTGCAGGTACAATTTCGTCTGTTACGGAACCAATCCTCCGCCAAATTCTGTGTCTGTTGATGGGGCATATTTAGAATGTGTACGATAGGTTCGACGTATTCTAAATGTTCCCCCTCTTCCTCACTGTCTACTTCTCTTTGAACGTTAGCTAAGTGCCGGTTCATTGACTGTATTGACGCGTATTCTGTCCCTGAATATGCGGCAAACAAACGCTTTACCTGTGCTCATTTCGCTTCTAATCTTTGCCATTTCCTACGTGGGCTGTCTATTTCTGGCTCAGATTGTGACCTACCTGGTATTTCATATTCTGGAAATTCGATGTTCTCGTCCCTTCGATTCCCATCTGCCTGATCTGTCTCAATTTTATCCCAATATAACTGAACCTGCTGATTCTGCAGCTCCCCAACTGTCCTATTCTCTGATTCACCGTCTGTCCTATTCTCAGGTTCACGTTCTCTCCTATTCTCAGTAAGCTCGTTTACTTGCTGTCTATTTGGTTCATTCTCCCCCATCTTGTCTACTTGCTATCTCTTACGTAACCTTTTGGCTTGTGCTCTCGTTAACATGGAAATTCTTTCAACACACCACAACCCTATCTACAAAACTGTATGACCACTTACCAGTTGGTTGAACCACCAACAACAACAACGTCGTGACCTCTCGGCTAATGTTCTGTCTGCTCTGCTACAGTCTCCAATCTCCACCTGTGCGCTTGAAAAGGGAGAAAAATGTAATTTCTTAATTCTAACTTATATGATGCTGCGTCACACTGCGTCTCTGTGTCACTCCGCGTCTGTGCCTATCACCTGAAAATCCTATGCCCTAACAGCTACACAGAAATCATAAGAAAATGCAAAATTTTCCAACACAATAACACACGTCTTTATCCCTACAATTCTGCTTTCTTCACCATCTGTGTCTATTCTGATCCCAATCTTTGCAAATAGCTATTTAATACATGAAAGAAATATCTTCAAAGTGCTACTGCTGCACCTAACTATCCTCACACTTTCCTATCCTGGTAGCTTACCTATTCTACCTATCCTGGCAGGGTCGCCATTTTCTGTGAGCGGCGTGGGTGCTATTCTGCCATTCTGCACAACGGATTAATCTGAGATGTACCCTTTACCCTGTGGCTCCTGCAAGATGTAATTTCCACCCCCACACTACTACAGAAGTCAGACAGACGCTCCTAACGTTCTAAAGAGAAAAGCCTGAAAAACTTAGCAATAAATATCTTCTGGAGTCGTCTGCTGTAAGGAAATGACACAAAAATTCACAAAATTTCTTACGTAACTAGTGGTATACTTGGGTACTGGAGTAGTGCTAGTTAGTGTAAGAAAAACATGAAACTAACGAAAATTATTATTTATTTTGCAAAAATTCTGAGAAATCACAATGACACTTTTAGTTATGAACTGAACACGTTATTTCCGGGCTCTTTTCGGAATGTGTAGTACACCGGTCAGATAACCAGTCCACCGCGATGCCACTCAAAAATTCGCTCGCAGGCGTTTAACTATAACTCTGTCCGTTCACAGCACACAATAAGTGTGGCGACCAACACAGTGAACAACGCTTAATCACAAGGACTCAATATAGAGTCGCACTCTAATTCGCTCTCGTCAGAGGTGCTCTCCCAGTGAAGTAATGAGGAGAGACCTGTTCCTCTCTCTTTGAGTACATGTACAAGCGCGCACGCTTTCGTTACGTGTTCTCACTCCAAGAGCGACAACGGAACGGCCCCTCTCCATGCCAGATGTGAAGGGGTATATCTCTCAGTCTCTTCCATTTCTCCTTCTGCTCAAGGCATCAGGAATATCATCTGCCAATCAGCATTGCTCTTCTAAAACGGAAGAATGACGTTTCGTTTAAGGTGACCAATCCGGAAATCTCTAGCATCGGCGTTTGGTGTTTGCTGTCTCCCTGTGAAAATCTCTGAAACTGCGTGCTATATTTGTAAAGAATGCGTAGGCTGGGCTCTCCCACACAATGTAGCGGAATTTGCTTTTAAGCCGAACACGGGGTTGTTCCTCCTTTCACTTGAGTAAACGCTGTCTGCTCTATGAGAGGCAGCATGCTGAGACAGGTAGATTGAGTCGTCCTCTGAACGGACCGCGCCCCTGGCATGCGGTTTGCATCGCCTAAACCAAAAGCCCCTGTGACTGTCGTGTCTGGAATGTGTGTGTGTACGCCAGCCTCGAGTATTGCAATCTCGAAGCGCATTTGCGATTTACTAGTTATTTGGATATCGTTTACTTGAATTCACACAACATTGACCTTATCTTATCGAATTTGGGTTCGAATGAAGTGCCTTGATGTGCGGAATATGATTGTGAGGGTGGAATATGTAAGCAATGAAGATCAGGAGACCACGTCGTCTTACAAAGTGTAATATCTAGCATCCACATACTTTCTACTTACGTTCAATATTTGTTACTATTAAACGAAGTGCACCTAAATACGGTGGGTACTTACGTGCATACTGGATAAAATTTACTTTATCGACATGAATTCATATTCCCGGATGTAATGCATGTGAGTATACTAAAACCTATATTTTCTTTTCGTACACGTTTTGTCATGTTTAGCCTAAATTTCCTACTATTTTCAACAGCATCACTATCGTGGCGTCTAGCTGCACATGGGTCACGTTTTCTGAAGTCTGTAATCGTCTCGCACTGCTATAATCAAAGGTACCTACAACGTTCATCTGTGGTAGTCCAAAAGCCTAGCGCCCAGCTACGTGATGCTTTAACCAGCAACACGAAAGAAAGGCCAGAACTCAGATCTTCATACATCTACATCTACATCATACTGCGCAAGCCACCTAATGGTGGTGTGTAACGAAGGGTACTTTCGGTACCACTATCTCATCCCTCCAACCCTGTTCAATTCATGAATACAGTGTGGGAAAAATGATTTTCCGTAAGCCTCTGTATTGACTCTAAATTCTCGAATTTTCCACTCGTGGTCAATACGCGAAATGTATGTGAAGGGAAGTAATATGATGTCTGACTCCTCCTGAAGAGTGCTGTCCCGAAATTTCAATAGTAAATCTCTCCCGGATGAACAACGCCTCTCTTGGAACGTCTTCCAGTGGAGTTTGTTTAGCATCTCCGTAACGCTCTTTCGCTAGCAAACCCACCCATAACAAAACGCACCGCTCTTCGTTGGATCTTCTCTATCTCCTCTATCAGTCCTACCTGATAGGAATCCCAGATATATGAACAATACTCAATAATCGGGCGAACAAGCGCCTTATAAGCCACTTCTTTCGTAGATGAGTTACATTTCCTTAAGATTCTTCCCATGAATCTGAGTCTGGTGTCCGATTTTCGCACCATCTGTTTTATATGGTCATTCCACTTAAGGTTGCTCTCGGTAGTTAGGGCAGTCGCTGGATCCAGCTGTTTGTCATCAGTAGTGCAGCTGTACTGTAGTAGATTTCTTTTCATAAGTACGCACAGTATGTTACATTTATTTACGTTCAGGTTCAACTGCCAGAGACTGCATTACTCATCAATACTCTGCAGGTCGTTCTGTCAATTCTTACTACCTTCTGGCGTTGCTACTTTGGTATAAACAACTGCATCATCTGCGAATAGCCTTAAAGAGCATCCGACACTTTCTACTAGATCATTTATACAGGGTGTTACAAAAAGGTACGGCCAAACATTCAGGAAACATTCCTCACACACAAATAAAGAAAAGATGTTATGCGGACATGTGTTCGGAAACGCTTAATTTCCATGTTAGAGCTCATTTTAGTTTCGTCAGGATGTACTGTACTTCCTCGATTCACCGCCAGTTGGCCCAATTGATGGAAGGTAATGTTGACTTCGATGCTGGTGTTGACATACGACTCATTGCTCTACAGTACTACCATCAAGCACATCAGAACGTAGCATCAACAGGTTAGTGTTCATCACGAACGTGGATTTGCAGTCAGTGCAATGTTTACAAATGCGAAGTTGGCAGATGCACATTTGATGTATGGATTAGCACGGGGAATTGGCCGTGGCGCGGTACGTTTGTATCGAGACAGATTTCCAGAACGAAGGTGTCCCGACAGGAAGACGTTCGAAGCAATTGATCGGCGTCTTAGGGAGCACGGAGCATTCCAGCCTCTGACTCGCGACTGGGGAAGACCTAGAACGACGAGGACACCTGCAATGGACGAGGCAATTCTTCGTGCAGTTGACGATAACCCTAATGTCAGCGTCAGAGAAGTTGCTGCTGTACAAGGTAGCGTTGACCACGTCACTGTATGGAGAGTGCTACGGGAGAATCAGTTGTTTCCGTACCATGTACAGCGTGTGCAGGCACTAAGAGCAGTTGATTGGCCTCCACGGGTACACTTCTGCGAACGGTTCATCCAACAATATTTCAATCCTCATTTCAGTGCAAATGTTCTCTTTACGGATCAGGCTTCATTCCAACGTGATCAAATTGTAAATTTTCACAATCAACATGTGTGGGCTGACGAGAATCCGCACGAAATTGTGCAATCACGTCATCAACACAGATTTTCTGTGAACGTTTGGGCAGGCATTGTTGGTGATGTCTTGATTGGGCCCCATGTTCTTCCACCTACGCTCAATGGAGCACGTTATCATGATTTCATATGGGATACTCTACCTGTGCTGCTAAAACATGTGCCTTTACATGTACGACACAACATGTGGTTCATGCACGATGGAGCTCCTGCACATTTCAGTCGAAGTGTTCGTACGCTTCTCAACAACAGATTCGGTGACCGATGGATTGGTAGAGGCGGACCAATTCCATGGCCTCCACGCTCTCCTGACCTCAACCCTCTTGACTTTCATTTATGGGGGCATTTGAAAGCTCTTGTCTACGCAACCCCGGTACCAAATGCAGAGACTCTTCGTGCTCGTATTGTGGACGGCTGTGATACAATACGCCATTCTCCAGGGCTGGATCAGCGCATCAGGGATTCCATACGACGGAGGGTGGATGCATGTATCCTCGCTAACGGAGGACATTTTGAACATTTCCTGTAACAAAGTGTTTGAAGTTACGCTGGTACGTTCTGTTGCTGTGTGTTTCCATTCCATGGTTGATGTGATTTGAAGAGAAGTAATAAAATGAGCTCTAACATGGAAAGTAAGCGTTTCCGGACACATGTCCACATAAAATATTTTCTTTCTTTGTGTATGAGGAATGTTTCCTGAAAGTTTGGCCGTACCTTTTTGTAACACCCTATATATTTACTATCACACTTCCCTGTGGTGCTCCGGATATTACCTTTACATCAGTAGATTTAGTTCCGTCAAGAGCGACGTGTTGAGTTCTATCTGCAAGAAAGTCTTGAATCCAATCGCAGGTCTGTCCACTACTTCGTAAATTCGTCTTTTTTTTTCATTAAACGGCAATGCGGGACGGTGTCAAATGCCTTACTGAAAACAAGGAACACGGCATCAACCTGAGTCCCGTTGTCCACTGCACTGTGGATCTCATGGAGGAACAGAGCGAGCTGGATTCCACAGTATCTCTGTTTGCAGAATCCATGATGATTTTTATAGAGGAGATGTTCACTTTCAAAAACGTCATAATTCTTGAGCATAAAGCATGTTCCACAATCCTACAACAGATTGACGTCAACGATATAGGTCTATAATTGTGTGGATCTGTCTTACGGCCTTTCTTAAAAACCGGAATGACCTGCAGCCATGGTCCACGCTGCTGAAAACGTCGTCGAACAGTTCGTGCAGATGGTTGTTGTCTTGCAAACGTCCCCATCTGTTGACTCAGGGATCGAGACGTGGCTGCACGATCCGTTACAACCATGCGGATAAGATGCCTGTCATCTCGACGATATACGAGGCCGTTCGTATCCAGCACGGCGTTCCATATTACCCTCCTGAACCCACCAATTCCATATTCTGCTAACAGTCATTGGATCTCGACCAACGCGAGCAGCAATGTCGCGGTACGATAATCCACAATCGCAATAGGCTACAGTCCGACCTTTATCGAAGTCGGAAAAGTGATGGTACGCATTTCTCCTCCTTACACGAGGCATCACAACAAAGTTTGACCAGGCATCGCCGGGTAACTGCTGTTTTTGTATGAGAAATCGGTTGGAAACTTTCCTTATGTCAACAGATTGTAGGTGTCGCCACCGGCGCCAACCTTGTGTCAATGCTCTGAAAAGTTAATCATCTGCATTCACAGCATCTTCGTCCTGTCGGTTAAATTTCGCGCCTGTATCACGTCATCTTCGTGGTGTAGCAGTTTTAATGGCCAGTAGAGTAGAATCTTATAGGTATCTCATCTGGTCCTGACGCCTTTCCACTACTAAGCGGTTGTAGTTGCTTTTCAATTCGGCGATCGGTTATCTCAATATCAGTCATTTCGACGTTCTCACGACGATTGAAAAGAGGGACAGTGTTAAGATCTTCCGCGGCGAAATAACTTCGGAAGATCGAATTCGGTATTTCGTCCTTCTCTCTGTTATCTTTGTTTGCGTTGCCGGTGTGGTAGCTGAATGAACAGTTGATTTTGACCCACTTACTGATTTTACATACCACCAAAATCTCTTAGGGTTTTTACTCAGGTAGGTTGACAACATCTTACTTTCAAAATCACTGAACGCTTCTGTCATTGCACTCCTTACGCTCATTTTCGCTTCGTTCAGCTTTTGTTTGTTAGCCAGATGAAGTGCTCTTTGTTCACGTAGTGCTTTTCTAACACGGCTATTAAACCATGGTGGATCTTCCCCATCCCTTAAAATCTTACGCGGTGCATACTTGTCTGGGGCATATTGAACGATGCCTTTGAATTTTTTCCACTTGTTCTCCGCATCTTCCGTCTTCATCACCGAAAATTTGAACCTGACTGCTAAGATATACTGAAATTTTGTATCCTGTGTAGGTAGGTGAAACGTAAGGTGAAATAATTATGTGTCACACTGGTACCAGATTTACGAAATTTCTGCCCAAAGCCAGCGTGGACGTGTCACACGATGGAAAGGCCGTCACACCTGCACTTACTCCCACCTCACGCCTTCGGTTGACGCCTCTGTGATGCAAGTCAGAACCACGTCATCCAGCGTTGAAATAGCCCCGTTTTCTTGCGGCTAACACAAGAAAATATATCAGACACACCGCCACTTAGGATAGACACGATAAGGCCTCAGGGGCGCACAAAAGGGTGTCAATGAAACCAGTTGTTCCTTTGGTGCATTGATTCCCACACATATCGTAGTCGTAATAAACTTCATCATTCGATGATCAAAAGGACGACATTGTCGACAACCGCTGACACTGCTCACATCCTCCCGATCATTCAACTCTTCGCTAAGTACAACGTGGGCCTGCACCCCCACTGAATGTGATCGCACTCTTTATGGGTGCAGAGCGACCTCAATTTTGGCTCTAGTGTACAGCTCGGAAGCACTAGTTACCGTTCAAAAATCGTTCCACGAAATTTGCACTTTAAAAAGATTCCTGTAGAGAGACAGCCCGCAGACACCAGCAGTGAATGGCGGCCTCTGTACAGGGACATTTTAAAGTGACCAACAAAAATACACGGTTGACACAGTGGATGTTGCCGAATTGGGGTGTCATAGAGGGAACCTTCGCCATTCTACTCACACACCTGTCAGTGTCGGACAGCGCTCCCCACTTCCCCTTAGGCGGTGACCACACCACAGGTGGTGGAAACAGGAGGGGTGAGAAAGGACGAACAAGCTCTGCTGGCACGGATCACGTTCAAATTTCGTCGAATGGTTCTGAATGGTCCCTAGTACAGCCAACCTGTACACCAGAGCAAAAACTGCTATCCCGCTACACTCAAAAGGGATGCGATTTTGTCAATGGGTCTGCAAACGAACGATGTCCTTAGAGAAGGACTAATTCGTCCGGAGGAGTGGGGTGGAGGGGGAGGGGGAGGGAATGTCAACAATGTCCAATCCGGCCGAAGTGGCCGCGCGGTTCTGGAGCTGCAGTCTGGAACCGCGAGACCGCTACGGTCGCAGGTTCGAATCCTGCCTCGGGCATGGATGTGTGTGATGTCCTTAAGTTAGATGGGTTTAACTAGTTCTAAGTTATAGGGGACTAATGACCTCAGCAGTTGAGTCCCATAGTGCTCAGAGCCATTTACACCATTTGAACAATGTCCAAGGTTTTCAAGAAAGCTGCATTTGAATTTTTGTTTCGTATTTTTGTGGCTATCAACACCACAGGGAAGGAATGGTTTCATTGACCCACTGCGCCCCCCCCCCCCCCCCTTTCAGGCCTCTTCGTGCTGATTCTGAGCGGCGGTATATCTTAGATGTTTCCCTCCGCCACCCATAAGAAAACAAAACGATTTCAACGCTGGGCGACGCGATTGTATCTTCCATCGCTTAGGTGTTAACAGAAGGGAAGAAATGCTGTTGAAAGGGCGCGTGACGACCTTCCTGTAGCGTGACACTTCGACGCTGGCGTTAGACAGAATTGAGCTGAAATTTGGTGCCAACGTGACGACATTAACCCACCTTACACCTCACATGAACTTCTGAGCTGTGGCCTATTTTTTGCGTGCGTTGACAAGTTGCTGTTTGAAGCGTCAACGAGCCCAAGGGTGACGTTGTGGGGAGCCATGCTTTTGGTTATCGTTACTGACGAAAGCTGTGGGCATCTTTGAGCCAATTTTCAAACTTTTTCGCCGCAGTGGGAGATAATTACGGGACCAAAAAGTGACCCTTTAATTGTGTATCGCAGTGTAGATCAATGCACAGAGTATGGTATGAAGAAATAATTACTGAACGATGATCATTTTTGCTTCCTCAAAGGGATAGGCACCACTGAAGCTGTTGCAGTCCAGAGTTTAGTATGGAACTATGGAGTAAGAGAAGCTGGTTTGCTCCATGGCATTCATGGAGCACCGGTGACATCCAGGGCGAGGGCCGCAGATTCGGACGCCTGATCGCAGGCGCTCGTTGTCGCCGCATTCTTAGCCACACTGGCGCAGGGGCGTGCCACGGGTCGCCCTGCAGTGGGCGGCGCTGAGGCAGCAGAGGCGAAGGCCGCTGAGTCGGCTGCCCGCGCATCCTGACGATGCCACAACTCTGCTGCCGTACGAAGCTGACTGACACTCAGCAGTGCGTGCACGGGTCGCTGAAACAGCCATTTCGCGCCAAGCTGTTTCGGAGACAGCGAAGTGGTGTCCTCAGCATTGCAGGACCCGGTGACCCAGACCAAGAGGAATAGGGGCACTGTAGTTGGAAACAATAAATCACTTGGAAAGCTCGGGCGAGTCTTAATACGGTGCCTTCTACATCTTCCCGCTACATTTGGTGTTGCTGCTACATTCGGTGGCATAAGATGCCACTACACAGGTAAAGCAGGTGTCAGCGTAGCTTCATTGGTAAGTCATTGAGTAAATTGCAGTGGGTCTACAAAGGGGCTGCTTACAGAAAACTCGTGTGATGCTTCCTAGAATATACCAGAAAGTGTATGGAAGACAATCAAATAAGACTAAGAGAGGATACTGAACGTATACAAAGATCAGCACATTTGGTCATGGGCTTGTTTTACCCACATGAAAGTGTTAACAATTAGATTACGTTAGATTAATACTTGTTGCATAGATCATGAATACGACACTTCATAATGATGTGGAACTTGTCAGTTTAATGAAAGGTTTCCTCACATGACATACTTCAATTTGCTTTTAATACTTGTAAAATTACTAATTTATATCTATGAATTCATCTGTTTAGTGGAAGGAATTCTCATTCAGGAGACCTTTTAACCTGTTTTTAAATGCTGGTGGGTTACCCGTCAGTGTTTTGATGCTTTGGTAAGTGACCAATGATTTCTGTGGCAGCATATTTCACTCCTTTCTGTGGCAGAGTTGGATTTAACCCAGAATAGAGAAAATCAGCCTTTCTCCTAGTGTTGCAGCTATGCACATTGCTATTCCTTTGGAAATAGGATGGGTTATTAATAACAAATTTCAAAAGTGAATTATATATATTATTAAAGTTAATGTGAATATCCCCAATTCCTTACATAAATATCTGCAAGATTATCTTCGGTAGACTCCAGCTATTATTCTGATTACCTGCTTTTGTGCAATGAAAGCATTCATCCTTAACAATGAATTACCCAAAGATATGACATTGTATGACAGTGGTGAATGAAAATAGGCACAGTAAGCAAATTTACTAATATGTTTTTCGCCAAAACTGACAATAGCCCCAGTAACATAGGTATCTGAACTCAGACGATTCAGCAGATATTCAGTGTGTCGGAGCCTCTCATCAACGCATCATCATCATCATCATATCATCATCATCAGTTATCTGCTATATTAGCAGGTCCTTTGCCTCTCCATTTTCTGCGACCCATTGCTTCCTTCTTAAGGCTGCTGTATGTTGTACCATCCATCGTGTCATCCAGTATCTGGAATCTCTTCCTTCCTCGCTTCCTTTTCCCTTCTACATAACCTTCTAAAACTGTTTTTATCAGTCCGTCATTCTTTCTTAATATATGCCCAATCCAATTTCTTTTTCTTCTCTTTATTACATCTATAACTGTCTTTTCTCTCCCACTCTTCTCAACACCTCTTCATTTTTTACTCATCCACCATGTCCAGATCTCAAAAGCCTCAAGCCTTTCTCTGTCTTTCCTCCTCATAGTCCATGTTTCAGCGCCATATAGAAGAACACTTCACACAAGACATTTTATGAGTCTCTTCCTGAGTTCTCTGTCCAGATCGCTGCAGAAAATTCTCCTTTTCTTATAAAACGCCTCTTTTGCGATTGCTATCCTTGTTTTAATTTCTGTGGTGCACTTCCAGTCGGTGTCTATCCTACTTCCAAGATACTTAAAATTTTGCACCTGTTCTAATATTTCTCCATTGAGCATAATTTTTATTTCCTTATTTCCTCCTAGTGCCAATACTTTTGTCTTATTTGTGTTAATTTTCATTCCATATTTTTTCCGTTAGTTTCAATGGTGTCCACCAAGTCCTGTAAGTAATTCTTTTTCGCCTGTGGCTAGAAGGACTATGTCATCAGCAAACCCCAAACACTCTACTCTTCTTCCTCCAATTTCTACGCCTTCGTCATCTAATGAGCATTGGTCAATCATATTTTTCAAGTAGAGGTTGAAAAGAGTAGGTGATAGACAGCATCCTTGTCTTACTCCTTTTCCTAGTCCGATCCAGTTTGTACTTTCTCCTCTCACATTAATTGAAACTTTTTGATTAAGATATAATGAGTTTACAAGTCTTCTGGTTTTCCAGTCCACTCTCTTGTCCCTCATTATAGTCGCCAGCTTGTCCTAAACCACATTGTCAAATGCCTTTTCTAGATCGATGAAGCACATATATAGGTCTCTTCCTTTTTCAATAAACCTTTCTCCCAAGATTCGTAGGAGCCCTATTGCATCTCTGGTGGCCGTATTCCGTCTAAAGCCAAACTGCTCCTCGCCAAGATTTTCCTCCATTACATTTTCAAGTCATTTATTAATTATTCTTAACATCACTTTGGCTGCATGTGAAATGAGACTGATTGTCCTGTGCTCGTTGCATTTCTTGGTTCCTTATTTTTTTTCGGCAATGGAATCATTACTGTTGTCAGAAAGTCCTCCGGCCATTCACCACTGCCATATATTTCATTACATAATCTCAATATTTCTCTTGTTCCATATTGGTTCAAGCATTTTAATATTTCTCCCGGTATCGTATCTGTACCTACTGCTTTGCCATTTTTCATTGCAGCTATGGCAGACTTTACTTCTTCCATTATGATGCTTGGTCCTTTCTCATCATCACTTACACTGTTTTGTGATTCAAGTTCCAGAGTTTCTGGTTTGCTATTTGTGTCATATAGCTCTTTTAGATATTCTTCCCATCTCTGGAGGACATCGTCACGATCTTTGTACACTACCTCATCGTCTTTACTCAAAATTTCCATAGTAGCACTTCCTGCTCTGTTTTGTTCCCAAGTCATAGTCCTTACTCTATTGTATAGTAGGTCGTATCTTCCCTTCCTGTCCAGTTCTTCAATTTCATCATATTCCGCTTTTAACCAATTTTCCTAGCCTGCTCTGTTTCTCTTCGCACTTCATTATTTAACCTTCGGTATATCTTTCTTGCATCTTCAGTGCTCTTGTTTTTCAATTTTCTTCTCTCCTCCATCTTGGAAATCATTTCTTGTGTGACCCATGGTTTTCTTGACCTTTTCCCTTTTACATATCCTATATTTTGCTGTCCTGCTTTAATGATTCCTTCTTTCAGCATATTCCAGTACTCGTTGGCATTATCAGGTGGTTCTTTGTCTCGTAATGTGTTTAGAAACTTCAGAGACAGCATTTCTGTAATTTGTTCTTTGTTGGATCTTATCTTCTCTAGATCCCACTTCTTCACCATGGTCGAGTTCTTCAGTTTTTTTATTCTTATTTCTATTTCTGCCATAAGTAAGTTGTGGTCATTATTAATATCTGCACCTGGTAATCTGTGCACCTTCTTGATTCCATTCCTGTATCTTTCTTCTACCAGTATAAAATCGATTTGGTTTCTGTATTTATCCCCTGGTGATTTCCAAGTGTACAGCCTCCTCTTGTGGTTCTTGAACCATGTGTTTGCCGCTATCAGCTGTTTTTCCCTGCAGAAGTCAATTAGCCATTCACCTCTATCATTTCTCTTTCCAAGACCATGACTGCCAACTATGTTTCCCTCTTTCCCTTTTCCCACAATGACGTTCCGGTCTCCCATTACTATTTTGCAGCATCTTTTATTTTCGTCCACTATTCTCTCAATTACATTATACGTTTCCTCTACAATTTGGTCATTATGTTCTGAAGTTAGCATATACACCTGGACAATCAGTAAATCTTTTTGTGCTCCTTTCAGCCTTACACCAATAACCCGGTCATTTGCATAGTCTACATATTCCACACATTTAGCCAATTCCTTTGTCATAATCATTTCTACTCCATTCATTCCTTTTACTTCTCCTCCTGAGTAGTACAACACATATTCATCTGGCTGCAACTCTCCATGTCCATTCCATCTTACCTCAGCAACTCCTACGAGGTCCATATGATTCTTTTCCATCTCTCTTTCAAGATTTTCTAGTTTTCCTGCTTTTAGCAGAGTTCTAACATTCCAGGTATCAATTCTCGTTTTGATTTTTTGCCTCCTTTCAAGTTGTCCCCCCCGGAGATCCGAATGGGGGACTATTTTACCTCCGGACACTGATTTAACATGAGAGGAAGCCAATTTTTGTGCATATAATGGAGACTGCATTAAGCAGGGAAGATAATCTGCGGTGGTATTCCGTTGCCTTCCGCAGTTCTGGAGGCCGCCCCCAACATGGGATACAGATGCCTTTTGCAGCCGCCCGCTCCGGGTCAGACGCTGCATGAGAAGTATGGGTTGGAAAGTGAAAGACCCCAAGCCCTTGAAACCTAATAGCGTCGGGGTCGGAAAAGTACAGGAGCTGTCCGAGGGTGGCCAGATAGGAAAGATAAAAGTGAGGAGCCTGGCAAAAGTGAGTGGAACCAATGCCAGGACTCAGCACGGGGCCCCGTAGTCGCCAGCCACGTAATCACTAGGTGTGACTCCCTGAGGAGTCATCAACGCACACACCCAAAAATTATGAATATTCTGCATTAGCTACAGACTTCTGACTATAGTGCATTAGCTACAGACTTCTCTACTAAGTCCATATGTGTTAGTGGTGTTGCGTCGTTTGCATTTATTTAGAGTCCATTCGCAGTTTTCAAAAAGAAGTAGCCCTGGATCTTCGTGAAAACAGAGAGACAAGCCATTAGCGTATACTAAGAACAACAGCGAACCCAAGACTCAACTTTTTGAGATCCCATTCTTGATACTTCCCCAGTGTGAGGAATCTGCTGATTTTTGCACATACTCAAAATAATACTGAACTAACGAACGCAAACCATCTCACGAAAGCCTACATACCAAGCTTGAACATTATTAACAGACGAATTCAGGAATATATATACTACAGTCCCCTACGTACCTCTGCCGCAGTGACAGCGAAGTAAACGTTAGACTAAAGCGGGCATGGAGTCATTTACCCCACGCTCCATACGTGGATCGGAGGACAATCTTAATACGTGGCACACTAGGAAGTACCTTCTGTTTTGCAATTCACAGTGATTTGCAGGTTATATATGTAGATGAAATTGTATATGTAGAAGACAGTGAAATAATTCTTCAAGAATAAAAATTGAAGGAAAAAACACACTAAATATACGGTTATGAACAGATCTTTTGTCCTAAAGCAAGGAAGAAATAGAGAAACATGTTTAATGGGAATAACGATTTTATTAGCATAAAAATCAGGTTTGGGCAAAGATGAAGGTTAGTGCGAGATGGTAGACAGAGGCGCGTGTGTTTGACAAAGTGCAGCTCGAAGTGGACACGGGCGCCAATAGTTCGGCAGCGGGAAGCGTGTTACAGCTGTCAGATCTGGAATAGACGTCACCTGAGTCGCTGCTATTGGTGCGATGCACCGATCACGAAGGTAACCGCGGTTGTCAGAAGGGCAACAGGTAACATGAAAAGTTGCTGCGAGTGTGTTGCCCCCGGAGTTAGTGGCGGTTACAACTCTGCGCATGCCGTGATGGAGCCGAAATGGCGGTAATCGAGGACCGCAAAGCCAGTGGCAGTGCTCTTTCTTTTGTTTGTCAACAGTCTTCAGACTGGTTTGATGCAGACCGTCACGAACATTCCTGCGTTTCCCAACTGTTTTTACATACTACCTCCAGCGCCACGAAACTTATTCCTCGGTCTCTTAACAGATCTCCTACCATCATGTCCCATCTTCTTGTCAGTGTTTTCCATATGTTCCTTTCTTTACCGATTCTGCGGACCATCTCATTCCTTTTCTAATTTTCAACATCCTTCTATAGCACCGCATCTCAGACACGTCGATTCTCTTCTTTTCAAGCGTCCCACAGTCCACCATTCAGTACCACAGACTGCTCTACTTCGGAAGTCCATTATCAAAAAAGGCTAATATTTGACACTAGCAGACTACTTTTGTCCAGCAGTGTGAAGAGTATGAAAGGGTCGAAAGACTGAATCTCTGCCTAAAACCAATTTTCATCCGCGCATTTCGTTCTTGGTCTTCCATTCGTGATGTTCTCTTTTGGTTCTTGTACATATTCTACACTACCCGTCTTTTCTCACAACTTCCTCCTGTTAGAAACAGTTTCGAACATCTTCCGCCAATTTCCATTGTCGAACACTTTTCTAGGTTGACAGATTCTACGAACATGTATACATTTTTCTTAAGTCTTGCTATCATTACCAAGCGTAACTCCCTCTCTGGTCCCTTCGTCTTTTCTCAAGCCCCACTTTTCCACATCTAGCAAATCGTCAGTTTTCTTTTCCAGTTTCATTATATTTTACGTGTCGTCGACTTGGCTCCATGAGATGTTAAGTTGATTGTGTGATAGTTCTCGCAGTTGACAGCCCTTGCCATCTCCGTAGCGTCTTTGATTAGAAATTAAAACGTCATTGGTTCTGGTTTAGAATCCCACCACCGCTAAGATTTTGACTAAAATTCACCAGCATTGGCGGCCGAAGACTTCCGGCATAAGAAATCACCCTCATCCTGGCAATGGCGTTCTCAAATAGGGCGGAGATGCGGACAGAGGTTCAAGGCACTCTCTTACCCTAGGGGTGGGAAACTGTCTCTGAAAGGCGGAAGAATTAGCAATGACCAAAAGCTTGAGGATGCAGAAGGCAATGGAAAACACTGCATTAAAGACACTTGTCCACAGTACATATGGTCTGTAACTGAAAAAGTGTAATGATTATCTCTACATTGGCAAAAGATTCCTGAATAGTCCCTCATTCGGATCTTCGGGAGAGGACTGCCAAGGGGGAGGTGACCATGAGAAAAAGACTGAATAACAAAGAAAGGATAACGTTCTAAAAGTCGGGGGGTGGAACGTCAGAAGTTTGAACGTGGTAGGGAAACTAGAAAATATGAAAATAGAAATGCAAAGCTCAGTCTAGACATCGTCAGGGTCAGTGAAGTGAAATGGAAAGAAGACAAAGACTTCTGGTCAGATGAGTATAGGGTAGTACCAATAGCAGCAGAGAATGGTATAACGGGAGTAGGATTCGTTATGAATAGAAAGGTAGGACAGAGAGTGAGTTACTGAGAACAGTTCAGTGACAGGGTTGTTCTGATCAGAATCGACAGCAAACCAACACCGGCAACGATAGTTCAGGTATACATGCCCACGTCAGAAGCTGAAAACCGAGAGATAGAGAAAATGTATGGTGATTTTGAAAGGGCAGTTCAGTACGTAATGGGAGATGAAAATCCAATAGACATGAGGCACTGGGATACGGCTCTGCGGAAAGGAGTAGAAGAAATGGTTACGGGAGAATATGGGCTTAGTACTAAGAATGAGAGAAGATAAAGACTTACTGAGTTTCAAGATAAATTAGGGCTACTAATAGTGAATTCTATGTTCAAGAATCACAAGAGAAGTAGGTATACTTGGAAAAGGCCAGGAGATACGGGAAGGCATCAGTTAGATTATAGCATGGTCAGTTAGAGATTCCAAAATCAGATACTGAATTGTAAGACGTACCCAGGACCAGATATGCACTCAGACCACAATTTAGTAGTGATGAAGAGTAGCTGAAATTCAAGAAAACAGCAAGAATGAATATACATAGTAGTGAGATACGGTAGTACGAAAGAATGAAGAGCTACGTTGAAGTTCTCTAAGGCAACAGATACTTCAATATGGAATATCTTGGTAGGTAGTTCAGTTGAAGAGGAATGGACACCTCTAAAAAGGGAAATCATAGAAGATGGAAAGAATATGGGTGGAAAGAGCACACTACAGGCCTCTGTGAGGGAAACGATTTGTCTGATGTGATAGAAGAAGGAACATAGGTCGATATAAAAGAGATAGGAGATCCAGTACCAGAATCATAATTTAAAAGAGCTTTGGAAGATCAAACACAGCAGCAGACATAGACAACATTCCGTCAGAATTTGAAGAAGTGGCAACAAAACGACTGTTAATGTTGGTGTGTAGAATGTATGAGACTGGCGATATACCATCTGACTTCCGCAAAAAATTCATCCACACAATTCTAAGGACTGTAAGAGCCGACAAGTATGACAAATATCGTTGATTCGGTTTAGCAGCTCATGCATCCATGTTGCTGAAAAGAATAATATACAGAAGAATGGAAAATTGAGGAAGTGTTACATGGCGATCAGTTTGGCTTTTGGAAAAGTAAAGTCACCAGGAAGGCAGTTAAGACGCTACGGTTGACAATGGAAGCAAGACTAAAGAAAAATCAAGACACGTTCACAGGATTTGTCGACCCGGAAAATGCGTTTGACACTGCAAAATTGTTCAAGATGTTCGAAATTCTGAGGAAACTAGGGGTACACTACACGTAGAGACGGGTAATACACAACACGTATAAGATTGGTTGATTGGTTTGGGGGAGCGGACCAGGCAGCGAGGTCAGCAGTTTCACCAGATCAGGTAAGGATGGGGAAGGATATCGGCCGTGACCTTTCACAGGAACCATCCCGGCATTTAGCTGAAACGATTTAGGGAAATCACGGAAAACCTAAATCAGATTGACCGGGCGTGGGTTTGAACAGTCGTCCTCCCCAAGACAAGTTGCGAGTCAAGTGTGCTAACACGTATAAGAGCCAAGAGGGAATAATAAAAATGGAAGACCAAGGACGAAGCGGTCGGATTAAAAAGGGTGCACGACAAGGATGTAACCTTTCGCCCCTACTATTCAATCTATACATCGAAGAACCAATTATAGAAATAAGAGAAAGGTTCAAGAGTAGAATTAACATTCAGTGTGAAATTATATCAAGTATATGATTCGCGGATGACATTGCTTTTCTCAGTAAAACAGTAAAAATGAAGAATTACAGGATCTGCTGAATGGAATGAAAAGTCTAATGAGTGCGGAATGTGATTGAAAGTAAATGAAAGAAGGACGAAAGTAATGAGAAGAAGCAGAAATGAGAACAGCGAGAAACTTAACATCAGAATTGATGGTCACGAAGTAGATGAAGTTAAGGAATTCTGCAACCTAGGCTGCAAAATAACCAATTGGGGACGTAGAAATGAGTACATCAAAAGCAGACTAGCACTAGTAAAAAGGGCATTCCTAGCTAAGAAAAGTTTATTAGTATCAAACATAGGGCGGCCGCGGTGGCCGAGCGGCTCTAGGCGCTTCAGTCCGGAACCGCGCGACTGCTACGGTCGCAGGTCCGAATCCTGCCTCGGGCATGGGTGTGTGTGATATCGTTAGGTTTAAGTAGTTCTAAGTTCTAGGGGACTGATGACCTCAGATGTCAAGTCCCATAGTTCTCAGAGACATTTGAACCATTTATCAAACGTAGGCCTCAATTTGAGAATTTCTGAGAATGTACGTTTGGAATACAGCCCCGTATGGTAGGGAAACACGGACTGTGGGAAAACCGGAAAAGAAGAGAATCAAAGGATTTGAGATGTGGTGCTACAGAAGAATGTTTAAAACTAGGTGGACTGATAAGGTAAGGAATAAGGGATTACGTTCAGAATCAAAGAGAAACACTGACAAGAAGAAGGAGAAGAGGAAGAAAAAGGGACAGGGTGATAGGACATCTGCTAAGACATGAGGAAATAACTTCCATGATATTAGAGGGAGCTGCAGAGAGTAAAAACTGCAGAGGAAGACAGAGATTGGAATACATCCAACAAATAATTGAGGTCGTAGGTTGTAAGTGCTACTCTAAGACGAAGAGGTTGGCACGGGAAAGGAATTCGTGGCGGGCCGCTTCAAACCATTCAGATGACTGATGAGTAAAAAAAAATTATGCTATAGTTTTCGCACTTATTAGCTCTTGCAGTCTCCAGGATTGCCTGGATGGTATTTTTCTGAATATCTGATGGTATGTCACCATTTTATTAGTTCTACATACCAATTTGAACAGTCGTTTCATTGACTCTTCTCCAAATGAATTTGGAAATTCCGTATGAAAGTTATCTATCCCTTCTGCCTTATTTGACCACAGGTCTTCCAAAGCTCTGTTAACCTCTGACTCGTATATTAGATTCACTAAGTCTTCCGTATCGACTCATTTCTTCTCTCATGACACAAGGCGGCTCCTCCCTCTCGTAGACGGTAGCAGAGCACTATCTCTACCTGTCTGGTCTCTCCTCTGCGTTTGACAATAGAGTTTCCATTGCATCCATAACGTTGATGTCCTTGGTTTTACTTTCAACAAAGATGTTTTTGACTCTTCTATGAGCTGAATTGACCCTTCTGATGTCCCATTCTTCTTCCATTGCGTTCCAATTTTTCTGCAAGCATTACGCCTTGGGTTCCATACACTTCCTATTTATTTCAGCTGTAAGTGGACTATGTTGCTGAATTCCTGTCTCACTCTGAACATACGTGTACTTTCTTCTTCCTTCTATTCTGTCTGCCTAAAGTCTATGGTTGCATTTTTAGAGACGTTCATCTGCTGTGATATTCGATATCGCGGTATCTGCCACCCTTAGAGATCTTCAAATGTATCTCATCGTTCCTCAGTAGCTTAGTATTCAATTTCTTTCCACATAGATTCTCCAGGAGGAGTATCTTAAACTTCAGTCTGCTCTTCATCGTTGCTGAAATGTGATCAGGGTATGTTCCTGGGGACGCCTTGCATCCCAACATCTGATTTCGGAATCTTTGACTGACCGTGATGTAGGCCACCAGGAACCTTCCCTTGTCTCCTGGTCCTTTACTCCTCCTGTGAGTTTTGAACAGTGTATTCGCTATTACCATCTGAAATTTATTGTAGAACCCAGTTAGTCTTTCTGCTTTCATGTTCCTTCTGTCAAGCCCATGTAATCGCGTAGCTATGTTTTCTGTTAATTCACCTACTACTGCAATCCACCTCCCATTAAGTGTTAGATTATCATTTCCCTTCACATACCTATTTATACGTTCAGGAACCCTTCATAGATTTCGTTCTACTGATCTTCCTCTGCTTGTGACATCGATATGTGTAGCTAAACTGTTGCTGTCGGTGTCAGTTTGCTGCCGATTCTATGGAAAGTAACCCGTCACGGAGATTTTCACAGTAACTCACTCTCTGCCTCACCTTCCTGTTCACGACGAATCCTTCTATAACCTTTTCTGCTGGTGTTGATATTGCCCTATATTCTGACCAGAAATCCTTACCTTCTTTCCAGTTCAATGACTTCTCCCCCCTCCCCCCCCCCCCCCCCCCCCCCGCCCGTCCACATATCTTGTCGTTTTCTCATGGTTCCCTCACAACATGGCATTTCCTGCATATCCTATGGATCTGAATAGGGACTAGTCCAGAACCTTTTGTCAACAGAAAGATCATCACGAAACTTTTTACTTACAAGCCACATGTATTGTGGATACACATTGTGTGTCTTAAATTTACTAATTTCCTTGTCTTCTTTATTCTCCGCCTTTTAGTAGTCGTTTCTTACCTCAGAGCAAGGTTGCCCCGAAACTCTGCCCGACTTTGACGAGGCCATTGGCAGTACGCGACGGACTCTATATCGGACGTGTTCGGCCATCACTGCTGATGATTTATATTCGAAATTTAAGCATTTACCGGGTTCTAATCCAAAAATCACTTCGTGTTGATTAATAGTCAAAGTTGCTGCCCATACGTCGTGGGCCACTATTACTGCTCTGTAATTAAAGACGTTTATTTCACACTTGTCTCAGTGCTGTGTACGCAACAGCACATTCATCTATGGGTTCGATCAGAATTATCAAGACCAAGATATATGGCAGCACATGAGATCGGAAAATGAGACATGACAACAGGTTTAAAGACCCGCTTGTAATCTTACCCTCCCAAACATCACCATTAAAATACTCTGTCTTTAAATTTCGAAATCTCGAAGAGGTGTAAGATATATAAAAGAAAAACTTTTTACTTATCTTCATTTTCACTTCTAGTTGTTGGGCTGATATTTTGATTTAACATTGTGAGTTCCTGATGACTAAATAACTGATGAACATTTGCTTTTATATTTATTTTATTTTATCCCATTCTTCTACACTCCTGGAAATTGAAATAAGAACACCGTGAATTCATTGTCCCAGGAAGGGGAAACTTTATTGACACATTCCTGGGGTCAGATACATCACATGATCACACTGACAGAACCACAGGCACATAGACACAGGCAACAGAGCATGCACAATGTCGCCACTAGTACAGTGTATATCCACCTTTCGCAGCAATGTAGGCTGCTATTCTCCCATGGAGACGATCGTAGAGATGCTGGATGTAGTCCTGTGGAACGGCTTGCCATGCCATTTCCTCCTGGCGCCTCAGTTGGACCAGCGTTCGTGCTGGACGTGCAGACCGCGTGAGACGACGCTTCATCCAGTCCCAAACATGCTCAATGGGGGACAGATCCGGAGATCTTGCTGGCCAGGGTAGTTGACTTACACCTTCTAGAGCACGTTGGGTGGCACGGGATACATGCGGACGTGCATTGTCCTGTTGGAACAGCAAGTTCCCTTGCCGGTCTAGGAATGGTAGAACGATGGGTTCGATGACGGTTTGGATGTACCGTGCACTATTCAGTGTCCCCTCGACGATCACCAGTGGTGTACGGCCAGTGTAGGAGATCGCTCCCCACACCATGATGCCGGGTGTTGGCCCTGTGTGCCTCGGTCGTATGCAGTCCTGATTGTGGCGCTCACCTGCACGGCGCCAAACACGCATACGACCATCATTGGCACCAAGGCAGAAGCGACTCTCATCGCTGAAGACGACACGTCTCCATTCGTCCCTCCATTCACGCCTGTCGCGACACCACTGGAGGCGGGCTGCATGGTGTTGGGGCGTGAGCGGAAGACGGCCTAACGGTGTGCGGGACCGTAGCCCAGCTTCATGGAGACGGTTGCGAATGGTCCTGGCCGATACCCCAGGAGCAACAGTGTCCCTAATTTGCTGGGAAGTGGCGGTGCGGTCCCCTACGGCACTGCGTAGGATCCTACGGTCTTGGCGTGCATCCGTGCGTCGCTGCGGTCGGGTCCCAGGTCGACGGGCACGTGCACCTTCCGCCGACCACTGGCGACAACATCGATGTACTGTGGAGACCTCACGCCCCACGTGTTGAGCAATTCGGCGGTACGTCCACCCGGCCTCCCGCATGCCCACTATACGCCCTCGCTCAAAGTCCGTCAACTGCACATACAGTTCACGTCCACGCTGTCGCGGCATGCTACCAGTGTTAAAGACTGCGATGGAGCTCCGTATGCCACGGCAAACTGGCTGACACTGACGGCGGCGGTGCACAAATGCTGCGCAGCTAGCGCCATTCGACGGCCAACACCGCGGTTCCTGGTGTGTCCGCTGTGCCCTGCGTGTGATCATTGCTTGTACAGCCCTCTCGCAGTGTCCGGAGCAAGTATGGTGGGTCTGACACACCGGTGTCAATGTGTTCTTTTTTCCATTTCCAGGAGTGTATATCACACTGACTTCGCAGTCTCCATTTTCATACAATCATTAATTACATTGCTGTAGGCAAAATTAAAAAAAAAAAAAAAAAAAAAAAAACGTGCAGTAACAGGCATGCCTCAGAGGCATGCCTGTTACTGCTCACATTCTACGTACTCACAATATTCCAAAGAGTTTACAAAGCGAAAGAGTTCACATACTTCCTTGACAAAAGAAGACTCAACGCCAAGTTATAACATTATTTTATAAATTAATCCAGAAATAAATTTAATAATTAGCTTTAGAGTTTGCAATTAATGATATGAACTTAAAGTATGTCAGATATTTCGTAATTTCAAATATTTCTACAAGAAGAATAATTTTAGCTGTGTCGATTGTAACAACTTAATTTCTTTTTATAGATTTTTTTGCCTGAAATATAATACACCGTATACAAAATCATGAAATTCTTTTTGTTAAACAACAGAGATAAGGTTCACCTATACAAGAATCGATGGTACAAATGGTATTGGTTATTTCTATAAAAAAAAAGGTTATGTTAGAGGAGGACGTCTGAACCTTGGATTTACTTTCAAAATCTTTTCTTAAACAATTTACTTTCATTAACTAGCGATTCATCAAGAACATTAACACATTTAATCACACTATGTGAGCGTGGATGTAGTTGCCAGTGGGTAACTGACGAAAACAAATTTCTTTCAACAAATGGAAATTTTATTCCTAAAAACCCTTTCTTTTTTTAAAAAAAGGATTTAAAAATTATAATCAGAAAGCACCCTCTAAATATCAAGTTACAACAATTTATTCAGAGGCAGAAATAACTTTTTTTTTTTGACAGTATGAGCTTTCGGGCTGAGAAGCTTGCCGCTCCCTTTTAAAACGGCCGTAGTCACGACCGCTCACAACAACCTCTGAAATCTGGTGCAAATCTGCAACACACCAGATTACTTTAAACTAGAAATTTTAACACCTCACACAAACACATATTCTATACACCCCGTAGGAGGGATGGAAATGGTACAAAACACTCACATTAAAAAAAAATTACTTGCCACCGAAAGTGCAACTTGTTTTTAAAAGAAAACTTTACGGTGTAACGGTGACTACTTTATATACTAAAATGGTCATTTAAATAAAAACCCATGAAATGCAGTCTTACATAAAATGTACAAACATGCTCTATATTACACATATACCGCCTCTCAAGATGATAGGCAAGATAAGAACATATTTCAGGAATTCGGCCTTTACATCTTAAGCAATAAATTCGATAACACCGAATCCGACAAACATGACAGAGGCAGCTATTAACGTACGGCAGACCAACAGACAGACGACAGACAGACACTAACTGCCTAACAAATGCGGACGGGTGACAGACGAGCAAGCTGGAGACGAGAGACAGACCAAGAAAACAAGTCGAATTTAACGAGTAAATGAAACAACATATCACGAATTACTTAACTTCTAATGAATTGCGATGTCTGGCGAAGACCTGGCGCAGCACCCCCAAAATGCTCTCCCGAACCGTCCGCTGTCAGCCGCTTCAACGGACGCAGGAAGGCGCGCCGATCTCCCGTCTCACGGCGTCACAGCTCGCAGCGGGCCGACCGATGTCGTGGGTTGACTCCTGTTGCTCTCGTGTCGGCCGCGAAGCCACTACCGCTCGCTCTACGGCGCGACCCACTGGACTCACGTGGCGACCTCACATGCGCCGACGCTCAAGACGGACCAGTCATCTTGTGCCCCAGTGCGCGATCGACCAACTGATCGATCCAACCGCCAATGACCATTGCCTGAACAAACTCGAGCAGACTGGCGGCCTAACACATACTAGCACTTCAGACGTCAGACAGACACTGACTGCCCCACATTGACCCGGCTGACCAACTGACCCGAATCGCCACCTAGCGAGCTCATAGCTCCCCTTAAATGCACGTGAACAGGCTACCTTTCCCCTTTCCCACCAGAGGGAGACACCAAAGCTGCGACTGCCACAGCGGCGCCACCGCCAAAAACGGAGGGCGACTGCTTCACACAACGCACTCCGGCGCGCTCTTCAAAACAACAATTTTTACCACGGCTCAGTGTCCCCATTACACACTCTCCATGTGAAAAGTACGCTAGATGAAGATGACAGGAGATGTATGCGTGCCTTTTCTCTCTAAAAATTAATAATTTCAAAATGGCTTCAGCAATGTACACAAAGAAAGCGCTAGAAGAGCGCTATCGAAAGATTATTATATTCCATATCCACAATTTAAATTATGAGCAGGAATGTTGGTTCTGTTGATTGAACAATAATAAGTATAGTGGCTGGATCCGAATAAATTTGAAACGACCATACAAAACTAATCCCAGGTGAAAGAAATTCCACTCTGAGACTCATTGGAAGAGTCCACCCATAATAGAGGTAGCTTAGCAGACGCTTGTGCGACCTATACTGGAATTTGTGCAAAAACCGATCATACTTTTTATGAAAACCTTTTAAAGCGTAGGAAGAGAGAGAGAGAGAGAGGGTGAGGCTGCATTCTGGCGAATTATTGGAGGGGTAGTAGTTATTTCCTTAACAAAAAACTTAGAGAAGGTACGGTAGAAGAAGCAAAATACTGGTAAATCTGCAGTTTGAGACACTACGTTTAACGAACTGTTAAGGTCAGGGCGTATGCGAGAAACACTGTCTTTAATAAGAGAGCTCATTCGGTATCAACTGTTGATACAAAATTAAGCAAGAATTTTCTGAAACTACGTTCGGTTCACAAAGTTTTCTGTATGAAACCATTGACACGTGAAAGGGCATACTAGCTCGGCATCTACAATACACTCAGAAACAGTTATTTTGGCAATGAATGGAGTAGCGAAAAACGTGAGAGTAGGGAAAGATATGTGGGATGTATAGGATGCCGGATGTAATAATTACGCAGCCATGAGAAGATTATCAAACAGATATAGATATAAGACAGTATCGTGGTCATTCTTTGACCGGTGAATAAGACAGAGCCAGGCGGCCCCACACGGGCGACAGCAGGTAATTGGCGGTGATCAGGCTATCTATGGAGCGGGGTAGCCACAAACCAGTGTCAGGGGACGGTTCCTCTACTGTCCGTCAAGCGACCGCCTTTTCAGGAGTCCGCGGCTGTCGCGCACAGCCGCTCGCCGTGAGCTACTTCGGCATTTCATTTAATGACACTCACACGAGCGCCACTCCCGTAATGGCCGCGGCAGAGAAATATCACAGCCTAAATGGCGTCGCGCTATGCGCAATGCACACCTGCAGTCCGAGGCCGACAGTATTTCATCCAGCTAAATATTCGCGAGCTGTTCACTAATAATGTTTTCAGCAGTTGTAATTCGAGAAACACCGCGAAGCGGTGACAGTGGCCGTCGACATGGGCAGTAAAGTAGTGAAGATAAATTTGTCTCCACACACGGAGAGACAGCAACAAGCCTGCCCCGTCGCAAATATCCCGTTTTATTTCACAACCTACTTGCGCTGGTGCATTTTTTGATAGCCTTACCGGGTTTCCGAACGGAACATTAAATGAGCATTAAGGAAGAGGTGAGACACTTGTTTCTGGAACAGCGCGAAATAAATAATACTGATATGGAAACGAAAAGTAAGAAAAGACGCATGTTCCAGTTAAAAGCAGATTTAGTGGTACGTGTTATGTCATTAGTCCGTGCCCACAAATAATTAACAAACCGTAACTGAACCACAGACTTCCGCAGTCTATACTAGAGGATGTACAATAGCTTTCATTTTCTAAAAATAAATTCGTTCTTGATGTTCTATAACGATTTTTATATGTCCACTACTCGATTTCCGGCTTCTTCTGCTCTTGTCAAGTAACAGTTGACGGTCACAGTCTCGAATCGAAAGAGATGTTAAATAAGAGACTCAAGAGAGTCTAAACTGGGAACTTCATTATTTTAAACACAGTCATGAATAAAAATAAATTGACATATTGCGACAAATAAAATTGATGTTACTATACCTAATTTACTCACAAAATCGTAAAAGAAATAGAATTAAATAGAGTGCAAAAGGGAACTGTACATGTTGTGACACTCGCTTGCTGGGAAACAAACCAATGTTACCCTCTGCGAAGATTTTTAATTTTGACCGCGTGTTTGTCTAATGGATAAGTGTATCGAACAGCAATTTTAAATATATTGTAATTAATAGAAAAACTAAATAGGTTTTAACTTTGGCGTTCCTTGAAAGTAGAAGAGTTCATACGAATGAAAAAATAAACGATCGCCAGCCTAATTAGGCACATTAATTTGAAATATTATGTTCAAGATAACTGAATGGCAGTTGTTGTAGTGACTTTCATTAAGTCTCCCTTGGAGCAACACACATGAATACAGGCCAATCTAAGTTGTGGGTAGCAGCAGTTACTATTAATGCACAAACCAGTAATCATACAAAGCAAAATTATACCCAACTCACAATAATAGTAGTTACAATCTCTATTATTACATGTTTCAGTAATGAGATGTTACTGCAGGAAGCACCGAACTAAAGTTGAACGTAGAGGGGCTTCTGACTTAACTGACATACAAATAACACAAATAAAATTAAATAATACCACAATTATACTGTTTATACTCCCAATTCCAGAAATGTGTCAGATTTCTTAAGTAGCAATAATATTCCAATTATCTTTCTAATACAAGAAAAATTTGGTGGAGACCCATAAACTGATACTGTATCACTAGTCAAACTCTATGATTATTTCACTAGTAAAATTCAATTTAACTAAATTTATTTCCTAGCGTCACTTGGAATAGTTTATGTATTCATTCTTCAAAGCAGATTACTCGACACAGAGTTCGATTAACCCCCAAAAATCGTTCATGACAGCAATTAAGGCTAAATTATGTTTCAAGTAAGTTTAACTCATGGGCCTTTTTCATCAACTGTGTAGCACGTATTTTATACAGCAACATTTACACAGTCTGGCACTGAATTTTAGCACATTTAATACACAGAAGTAAATCACTAATTCGTTAGAAACAAGATACTCGGTTTTCTGAACATTTAGGAGGAGATCCTACACAGGTTCATGATAGGATGAAAGTTATGGTTCTAAGCACAGGTTTATAGCATTTAGATTATTACTGAAAACACTCAAACAAATTAACTGGTCCATTCTCTGATACATATCTGTATGCATGAAGTTGGTGGAGCAGTGGTGACGTAGTGGTGGCAAGCGACATAGCGGCTAACTGTACTCACGGTTCTTGATGTTTGAATGCTCTATACAATTTCTTCTTGGCGACGGATTTTTAACGTGTTGGAGCCATTCCTTATTGTCAAGAGTACAATGCAATAGTCAAATCCACATTCGAGGCAAAATTCCTTGCAAAACGGCTTCCAATTGCCTCCCTTGGCACCCTCGATGTGTACCGTGCAACGGCTAGGAACTGATTGCGCACCGTTCCCATCAAGGTGCCGCCCAGTTTGAGCGCCAAAACCACCTCTTACATCGCTTCAAGAAATTTCCGTTACGGAGGGACTTCCCTACATCTTTTACGTTATAGAATACAAGTGTCCTAAGCATAACCAGCTTCCAATATCCAATATTTTCTCTATAAACATAATTACATCATAGAATTTCATTATTTTAAACATTATTTAGTTTTTTTCCATACATACTTTATGAACTTTAAATTTCCTGTCACAAATGAATGACCTTAATTAACAAAGAACAGACACTTCATAATCACAGATACAGAGTTACATAGTATAAACCTACTTCTAATCGATACAGGTGGTACAATGTCCATCTAAGACTTGGCTTGAGTCCTAGAATTTGGCTGTCAATCTGTGCTATTACTTTCTTGTATTCTAGTATTTTTCGTAGTTTCATCTGTCTTAGAAGTATGAAAAATATTACACTGTATGTCATGATAATGGGTTTCCATGGGGACGCGTCCAGAAAAATTAATAGTTTTTGAGTATTCTGCAGTTGCATATTTGTATACTTACACATACGTCAGTAGTTTCAAATATAAGCAAACAAAACTAATTTGAATCTATGCGGCACTGTATTCTAGAAATGGTTTCCAATTCGAAATTTGTGTTCCAATTTCTACGTTAGGTTTAGGTGCGTTTTTGTGAGTGTTAAGGGTAGGCTATGCTCCATAGTAGATATCGTTATTCCCTTCTTTCCATTCATAACAACACGAGCACATAATTCCATTTCAACAGGCGACTCCATCTAAAAAGCTAATTAGCTTGTACAATCGTATTTCAAACCCTTCTTGTACTAGATGATCAAAAATACCCAGACTTGTA
Organism: Schistocerca piceifrons; assembly: GCF_021461385.2. Taxonomy (NCBI): domain Eukaryota; kingdom Metazoa; phylum Arthropoda; class Insecta; order Orthoptera; family Acrididae; genus Schistocerca; species Schistocerca piceifrons. The sequence continues at coordinate 380,763,117 of NC_060142.1, forward strand.
TTAAGGACCCTTGTCCTTTATGACTGCTTGAACTCTGCTGACGACACCTCCATTGAGGTGTGTGAATGTCTGCAGAGGAATAATGACTGCTCATTCTTCCTCAAGAGCCGAACCAGAAAAGACGGGGATGCTGGACGCTGCAGTCTGGAGCGAAGTGGACTTCTACCTCATCCCGAAGGCGCTCCAATTGGATCGGATCGGACTCTGGGTAGGGCAATCCATTTCAGGAATGCTGTCTTGCACAAACCATTGTCTCACAAGCACTTCATTATTATAGGATGCATTGTCATACTGAAACAAATCGTCGTCTCCAAACTGCTCTACTGTAAGCTGTGCACTTTGCTGTAGAATATGTTCGTGCCCATGCGTCGTACTAAGCGCAAAGGGGACCATACCCTGACCACGAAAAACACCCCTATTGTGACGCCACCTTCGCGGCACTACACTGTTGGCAGTACACATGATGGCAGGTAATGTCTTCCAGGCATTCGCCAAACTCAAACCCGTCCATATGACTGTCACAGAGTACAGCGTCATTCATCACTCCAAATCATTTGTCACCAGTTATTCACTGTCCAGTGTCGTCACTGTTTAAATTACCCCAAGTATCGCTCAGCACTGACTACACAACTGTATAGTTCAGGAGGAGCTACTCTGCCTCTGTACCGCATTCTTCCTAACTGCCCACACAGTGTCAGGGTGCTCACTGAATTGCCGGTAACAGGGGGATTCCTTCTGATAATTTCATACGATTATTTACAACAACACTGCGCAATGTTCGACGGCCCTGCTTGTCAGTACATGAAATCCGCCTGCAGCTGGTTTAGCTACGGTTGTTCTTTGCATTTCTACTGCACAGTCGCAACAGTCGACTTGACCAGCCTTAAAGGGTTGAAATATCCCTAACGGATTTCTTACGTGACATCCAGTGGTTAGTCCACACAGCTCTCCTGGCCGACTACTCTGCTGTTACAGGTTCTTCACTGACAACATAATTCTACCCGCCTCCCAACTTGGTTTCTTGGTGAAATTGTTGCTGAAAATTCTGGTTGTTGCTACTAAACTGTTGGTATTATTGTTGGTTTTGTGAATACTGATTATTAAAATTTTGACGTCTGTGAAAATTATTCTGAAAGTTGTTGCCACTCCTAAACCTTGTATTACGTCTCGCATTCAAATTCCCTGCTTAGGTTTGATGTCCATACGTGTTATTTCTGTTGGTGTTTTTGGAGAAATTTTTATAGACAAGCGAATAGAGAGAACGTCGTACTTCCAAAAGTTGTAAAACATCGCGAAATGCATTAATGCTTTCTTCTTATTGCCCCGTTAACATGGGGATTCGTAATGAACGCGGTAATTTAGAGACACATAGCTGTATTAATGCTGATTCACTATATGCCTCGGTAAGGTGCTGATTTTGTTTAATGGATGGGAAGTCAGAATTTTCAAAGAACGGTAAGCTGATTAACTGATCTTAAATTCCTCGTTGCGTAACTGACAAAAAGGCATTTTGAAATTTTTCTAATGAGTAGCAGTGTCTTGTACTGGGGGGAATCCTGTTGGCGGGCTCGCATTCCAAAAGCTGCAAATGAACTCCAATTTATGAGTAATAGGCCCGTTAGGTGCCAAGGAGAATGAAAACTTGTATCCAGAGTAAGGGATGTGGATATGTTTCGTTATTGCGAAATACTTTGAACTTACGTACTGACAAGAAATGCTTTTAATCGAAACCATCGTGGCGGAAATTCTGTGTTGGTTCATTACTGTTAAAACACGTGTTTTTCGGACGTTTTTCTGCGGCTAATTCTTTCACACGTCGTAATCTGACAAGACTGTGCTCTTGCGGTGAGTGTGAAATTATTCTGCCTGATTGTAGTGGAGGTTACTATGTACTTGATTGTATGATATCTGATCTTTTAACGTGGCAGTTTCATGGTGCAAACTCTTAACTTTACGATTCAGTGTATTGCTGTGTGAGCTCAGCTCATTAATAGCACGGATCATAGACTGAAATTGTTCGGATCCAATGAAAGGGGAAGGCAATGTCTCTTCAGATTTAGTATCGGTATTACTTTCTAAGATTTCTGTTCTGTTCTAAATGCCATCAAGTCTTTCTGTAAGTTATGAAATTTGAGCAGTATTGTTGGTGTTATTTTCGTCGATCTATTTCTGCAGTTTCTTTGTACACTTCTTAAGTGTGAGTATGTCAGATTTGACCACGGTACAAACAGTATCAGGGTCTAATTGTTCAAATCTACTGGTGACAGTTTGTATGTCATATTGGTGTTTTTCGTGTTGTTGACCCAAACGAGTTTCTACTTGTATTTTATGCTCTGTAAAATCTCTTTGAAGCTGTGTGTTCGTGTTTTGTACGGTTTTAAGATAACCGAAAACATGCTGTAGCAATTTTCTAAGTAAGCTATATTTTTGCTGGTTTCATGTTGTTCGTGAACGAGAGTTTGCGTATGTGTTCGATCTCTTTGTTTTATTGGTGAATGATCTCATTTTGCGCTCACTAACAAAGTAACAAAGAGCAGAGCGTATGCTGACTGTATTATTTCAAAAGATTCCAAAAACGATTTCGATCTGCACAAAGTTGTCGCCAAGTGAAGTATGTACGTTTAAAATATGTAAAACAGGAACGTTTGAAATATGATTGAAAATGCGTAACCGACAGTAGTCTGAAACAAGTGTTAGAAAGGAAATGGCATGTGAACGTGTAACTTGCCTCGTCGTTTATGCTATTTGCCTTGTATTTAACTTTTCTGACTACGAGAATGTTAATTTAATTTAGCTGCGTGAATGTAAACTGTCAATAACTTTAAACCAAACCAAAACTGCATGAATTTACGTACCACAAAAACTGAGTCTGATGCTGCACTATTGATCTGAAATTGGCCCTGGTAATAAAACAAAACTTGGTCGATTTGAAAACAATGGTCCCTGTGGTTAATGAATGCTATCCCTGAAATAATAAAATTTCTTATCTTTATCTGCGCAATGGGAACGCTCTTCGCAGTGCTCTCTCTTAATACTTTAAATTGTGTAGTCAGCAAACAGCTATTGTGCAATGCTGTGCTTGGCATACATTTCAATTAAAACGAATAGGACTGAAAAAATAACTTTGTTGAGAAATATAGTTAATGAAAAATGATATGGATCTGGGAATTGGTATTGACTTGGGGTAAGTAACAATATGGAAGTAACGTTAAAACTTGTGTTTTGACTCTTTGAAAATTAATAATGCTCACTGTTGACACACTCAATAAATTGAGTATACATGAACAATTAGCTTTACAAAATCATTGTATGTGAGTGCTAGGTAGTGTCTCAATCATCACTTATGAATACCCGCATTGCTTTAGAAACAAAACAATTTTCTTTACCTTAATTATTTCTAACTTCTGTTGAGATTCCTTTTACAGTTAGCAAACATCGTAGTATCTTGCACATAAAAAATCATTACGGCCCACAGCGAGTAAGTACATATCCAGCACACATCAGATACAACACATCTTTACACTCTAGAGTCCTCCATACATCTCTCGATCTAAAGTTACTCTAGCACATTACCCATAACAGCATGAATCAGCGATCGCTGTTGAACGGCGACGCTACTACACAATCAATACCTCATTTGATCATCTCTGGTTCAATATAACAGTTTCTTACAAAACTTGAATTAATTTACCCTGTGTATAAACGTTTCAAAGGGTTTCCGGGTGTTTTGATCAGATAGTGTATATTTAACTCGAAAACTGGACAGGACAACTATGTCTGTTAGGACATTGTGCAAGAGGATTGCAGGCGTTGCCATACGGTTACCAGATTCAGTGTTCGACTATAGGGATTATTTTTTGAAGATAAACAACAGCATAGAAGTAACTACAGAGAAGGTCTCAGTTTTCTGTCAAGAATGTTCTTCTGGGAGCCATACTAGTTGAAATTTAAGTGCTAAATGAAAAGGAGGTAGTTTAAATAACCACAAGAAAGCAAGTCCGAATGGTTTTGGCTCTCCTGCATATGGACAAATTTGCTTACTTCTTGGAATGACGAGGATATAACATCTCTCAAGAAAATTGTGGAACAACGAACGAAATTACATTGGGAATTAACTACCATTTTCCAGCCTCAGCTTCTGTCCGCAAGCGGCATAAAATAAAATGTTTGTCTACGTTGCCATCTTCTGCAGCAGCTGTTAAATTCAATTATTACTTGTTTCTCATTCTAAAGCCACCTGCAAATTAGTTAAAGAGAATTTTTACAACAGACGCTTTCCGCTTTTGTTTATAAAGCATCTTCTATTCTCCAAAACACTGACTATCATTCATCAGAAGAGTAGTCTATGACAGTTTTATGCACAAAGTCTGAGTAATAAAAGAAAAATGCGTGTGTAAGAAGTGGACCTCCATGCAGTCTTGAAGAAGTAGCGTGGTCCTCCCAACGGAAACCCAATGCTGATTCTTGACATGAAGATTGGTAATGGGCCACAACAGAGCAAAGCCACAGCAGAGTCAGTCGAAGGCTAGCAGAATATTGGTAGAATTGGTAGGTCACCAGAGAACATACCCACAGTATTTCTTCTAGAGATTATGGTTTTAATGGGCCACCAAAGGTCCAAACCCACTGTAGTCCTTGTAGAGATTATGGTAGCAGTGGGCCGCGTACAGACCCACTGTACACATTTTAGAGATGAGCAGCATCCATCCGTTGCGACTGGGCGGGTGTACAATCACAACTGAAGAGTCTTTATGACAATATAGCAAGTCCATGAACCACCATTTGTGCATTCACTAATGTTACTTTATTTTTTGCAATATCCTTAGAATCAGCGACTGGGCGGGTGTACAATCACAACTGAAGAGTCTTTATGACAATATAGCAAGTCCATGAACCACCATTTGTGCATTCACTAATGTTACTTTATTTTTTGCAATATCCTTAGAATCAGCAATGCTGTTAACCAGTCCCTTGCTGAATTACCAACACACGTGCAAGCACTAACCAATCATATAACCTCTGACATTTTATACATATAGTATGACCAACAGATGTGTTCAGTAAAATGAATCCCTACTATTTACTTAACTTGAAAAACTGGTGTCTATACAATTACAATTTTACAAAATAAGAATACAATTACAAAGGTACAAAAACATCATTACAGTAAAGAACATGATAATACAGATAACATTTGTAGTAATACAGGCTTTACAAAAGAATAGAAATAAGCACATACATCAGTGTTACAGGAATTGTGACATAAGCAAATAAATAATTGAAAAATGAGTATACCCACTGAAACATTAACTTGACACATGAGCATTAAAAGAAAACAGAATAGAATAAATAATATCTGAACATCTTTCCCAAGCAAAGAATATGTTACAAAACAAAATTAGATTTGAGGATAGCAGTATTCCTCATCATACTGAATGCAGCTTTGTATTAGAAGAAAAAAAATCTACCAAATTTATCTTATTAGGTAAACAGACATAGACAGGAAGAACACAAACACACAGGGTACACATAAACGCATAGCAGAATAACACAAAAGAAAAGGACAGGGTCTGCTTTCAGTGTGACATATGGTGCTGCAGTACTTGTGGTGAGCATTTTATACCTCTTTTTCATTTTTTTAATAATATCCTTCATACTGATCCCTCTATAACTTTCAGCCAAAAATACTTCATTTCCAACTAAAACTTCATTTGTCTCTCTTAATTCAACATTTGTTCCCACAAAAAAATCCTATTTAGCTGTATTTATACTTTCGTATCTTTTTAACCTTATCAGTTGTTTTCAAGAAAATCCTACCTTTCTTTATTATGTTTTTACTTTACTTGGACTGAAATGATTGGGAAAGTGAAACTTCTAAATATAATTCTGAAACTGCTGAGTGAAACTGAACGTGCTAAGCCTACTTTCTCTTTACTTATTCTTATCATCTCAAAACTGACCTACAATATCCTGGCGCAAAGCAATCTGACTGCTCAAGAATGCTAACCTGACTTCAAATAATTAATGCAAAAGAATGGCCCTGAATTAGTAGGAATCCTAACAATAACCCATACATTTCATAAGTCACTTATTTCACAGAAAACCTTCATTACACGAACTAGAGCAATGCCGTGAGCACCAATACTCCTATGTGACTTCGTAGGCTTTCGCGGCGTAATAAGTCTTGAAAGTCTCTTCGGGTTTGCTGCCGGATCCTAAAATCAACTTGACTCGATATTTCGGCGATCCAACTGGTCGCCGAAATATTGAGTGAAGTTGATTTTAGGATCCGGCAGCAGACCCGAAGAGACTTTCAAGACCAATACTGCCAGCTAAATAAAGAGATTCTAAGTACTGAAGGCTCTAACTACTAATAGGCTTGTGGTTAGCGAAGGAAAGATTTTGTTGCAGAACAAACTATGTATTTACCAGATTTTACCTTAATCAAGTGACAACCAGTTCAAAAAAATTATATAATCATCAGTAATAAATCTCCATGACGGAAACACATTCAGACCGCCCACTCGCGCTAATACTGCAAACATCCAACACTGCTAATTATTAACCTCTAACCTCCATCACCGCCGACTACTCACACCCAACTTCCATCATTGCTGGCTGTTCACCTCCAAGTGCGAGTCCGACCAGCCACAGTCTCTCACAGAGTGTGCACAGCGCTGTCAGAGTTATTATTGCAGAGCGCTACTTAGCGCTGCCAACATACAAACACAAACAGCCTACTTACAGTATTTACCATGCCAGAGACAAAGGCCAACCGTTCAAAAGTACGAGCTTAAGCGATCAGGGAAAATTGGAATGCAGAGGGTGCTAAATACATGCGCCTAAGCACTGCGTCTTGCCATTTTAAGCAATAAAATTTTACATTAAAGCCAAATCACAATCTTTTATAGAAGGTCAGTAATAAATACAATAATTTTAGGGGTACATATTAAATATAAAATTATCTGTAAACCATTTATGTAGCATTTGGATACTGCACGTGAATTTAGCGTGCAGAAGATGCCAGTTCTATTATAAAAATTGCCTCGGTTACAAAGAGGTGGAGGAAAGCGTAAAATGGATAAAGTTATATTAGAACGTAAAAAATGACAACCTTCTCTTTAACTGTAGAGATGCTTCTGAAACTCTTTTAGAAAATACAATCTTTTTGGAATACCAACTGTAGGAACACAGGTGGGAAGTGAAACCGAAGTGTTCTGGATGGGCTGTACCAGCCGCCGCCAGAGACTGGGAAATGCATTGGAGGATAGAAGATGGCAGGACCTTCGCCATGATATTTAAAATGATAATGGTCCTGTTGTTGATATCGTGAAACTGGCGAAGCTCCGACTTTTATACTCAGGGGATAGAATCTGACTGGCTGGATTACGTGATGGTGACATCACAGAAATTGTGCTTACTGAGGTGGCGCCCTCTAAGTCCATAGATTATGTTAGTGCCCAGCGTCACTTGCAACGACACCACTGGCATCTGGATATAAGTTACGAGAAGTCTCACTATGAGCTCCTTTTTTTATCAGATGCACGCTTTTATGCATTGCGAAGTTCATGGCCAGAGTATCTACTAAAGTTGTTTTTGCGCAGTCCTATCAAAACTGCATCCTTGATCACAGAGTCCTAATGGTTCGGTGATTCAGCAAGAACTGTCGTTTGTTCAAACAAAATCTTGTGTTTAACTATCTCTCCTTGGCTATCGCTGATGCCTCGAGATCCCTATCTTGAAGGTGTCGCCGGTGCTCGGTACAGTGACTGGCAACGGTGTGCAAACAGTGACTTTTGACACACACGGAAGAATTACTATAAACTTGTGGTATGCTCAAGCCGAGATTAAGATTAACGGGTCGCAGCGTTTCTTTAAAGTTCCTGGGTGGCTGGTAGACAGGTCTGATTCCAAGCCTATCAAGAACTATAGATATGTTACTAGTTATTGCATCCCGGAATTGGAGCCGTGTTATGCATTGGTTCTCCTGCTTGGCTGGATGGAGTCGCGTCTTGGTCTTCTCGGCAGCACTGACTTCACATCAGGGACAGAATATCCGTTCCTTCTGAAGACTGTCGTCTTCCCATGGTTGCATCCTACGGTCCGATAACTACAGATAATTTGACTTGTTGATGTGTGACATAGTTTTAATCTACAAGGACGTTTGCTTCATTTGTGGATACTTCATTTGATTCAAATCATACGTATCGTCACATGAGGACCACAGTATTAAAAACTTTGGATATGTTTAACAAAAAAACGCGAATAATTATATACTGAAATGCGGAAACGCTTGAGTACATCATACGCAAACATAGATTTAGCACGAAACTAAAGACCATTTTTCAAAATGACGTTGTTAAGCATCTCGCAATATAGAAATAAGTCATTATGAAGCCAGAGGAACATCTCATTTTCAGATGAGTCGGGTGCGTATTGTAACTGTTCATCCTGCGATAATAGAAATAAAACTGATTTAACTAAATTTAGCTCAGCGAGACGAGAGCATATAAAATCTATAGCATCGTAAATGCAGCACCGGGGATAGTTTATGTACTTACAGAAGCTAAATACAGTTATAAATTTTAGGCGTGTATATGCAAAGAAATTGCACGCTTTATTGTACCTTCACCTTTGGGAGTAGCAGTAATAGTCTGCCGTGTGGTTTTGATGGCATAGCGGGTTCCTGCAGTGGTTTTCTGTGCCAAAGCATCTAGTCACGGATATCTCGTCTCGATTATAGTTATTCACTGCCTCTTGCGGGCCATAATTCAGTCATTTAAGGACCGCAAAACGCTTCTTGTGGCTCTGGTTTTGCACGAACGTGGTAGGTTAACTCACCGCGAATACCGCAGCAGCGGTCAGGAGCGAGAACTGGCTACCGGCTACTCGTGTCCCACAACTCACGACAATCATCACGATTTCTCCTTCGGGTGTCGCAGGATGGGACAATCTTCAAATCGGAATACCACTGCACAATGTCTTCCTGTAGCTCTAAGAGCCGTGAATGTGGTTGCACAGGCAGAGAGTTGAAGTTATTCACCTCTGATAATGATACGTAAAGAATGATTCTGTATAGTTATTCGGGGTGTTATTCACAATGATCGCCAGCCTAATGTCAGAAACACTCCATTACGTGTAAAAAAAGAGCTTGAAGTATGAAATAAGGGTACTGCTTCAACGCAAGAAATGTTGTTCAGAGTGGTATTGTGGCCGGTTATGCTGTTATAAGTCTAAAGGATACCAGTGATCTACTGATGGCTCATCTCCCTCCATTCATTTCCACTAGGAAACCTATCAAACGTAATTTAGTATCCCAGCCGGAAAGAGAGGGTGAAAACACGGAGTTATTTTCGGAACTGGGGGTCAACAACAGGAGCGTTACAGATGAACTACTGTCACGGCACACTACCACTGCCGGATGACGACCACGTCGCCCGTGATTTATACACTATACAGGATGCCTCCGACCTACTTTCCTAGAAAACCGTGTATATGGCGTTTTTCGGTTGAAATGCATTCTAGGCAAACCGCTAAGGGGGCATAGAATGGACAACATTTCTTTTGCAGGAAGGAAAATGAAGAAAACAGGCTCAACTTGAATTTCAGATTGGAATACGGGAACAAAACTGGAACGTAAAATAGAATTTTAATTACTGAATTATTTTGTGTGGAATGTTTATTTCGGTGCTCCGTTACGCTTTGGTAATATCAACTTTCTCTTCCTGATAACGCACCATGCCACTCAACGGAAACAAATCTGAATTTTTGACGCTAGATGGTGTAGCTTGCACTTCCTAGTTATAGTACCACTATTCGCGTCTAACAACACGTGTTTTCGCGGCACATTTTGAGAGATTTCTGTGGGGTTCTTCAGTTTATGTTGTTCATCCAGTAACTGCATGTTCTGATGGAAAATCACTTACTTTGCTTACGGTTCCCGGTGAATTGCGCCTGAGTTACCTATTAAGAGAATGAGCTTATGCGGAGAGACATCAAGATGCTTCATGCTGATCACGACATGCTTTGGGACATTGGAGGCACGCGGGTTCGCCGTAATGGCCAGGTATAATAGACCCTCAGCTGTTACAAACAAGTCAGTAAAGGCATTAGAAATTATATAAGTGCAATTATTCTTGCTTTAAAAACTCTCGAACTGCATCTTTCTGCACAAAAAATAGAACTGAATTCTGTGGTGAGCAGAAGTACTGTTTGGAGAATTATACATGATAGTAGTCTACGTCTGTATTACACCCAAGTTTCACAAATTATATGAAAATGATTTCCAGACAAGAATCGAATTGTGCACCTGATTTTTAAATAAAATTCTGAACTGCATGAGTGTTACACTATTGACTTCTAAATATAATGGCGAGATAGAAATTCACAATGCTCACTACTGGTCAGAAGAAACCTATCGTTGTTTACATCAGCAAGCCAACCACCAGGTCTTGTTATGAGGTGGCGAGTACTATAGCTACCTTCGTTTCAGCGCATTTTGTTAGTGTGGGTTGCTTAAATCAGGGGGCAGGTATGCACTCAGGGGAAACCTATTGTTCTCCTTTGATCGACAGGTACTTAACCCACTGTTCTGCTAAGAGGATCCGTTCTTTTGTTTGACAGGGACTTAACCTATTGCTCCCCTGCCCCTCCGACTACCCTCACCACTCAGAAAACCTCACCCTCGTTGCTACAGGTACAATTTCAGTTCTGAGTTATTGGACAGCCCCTCTCACTCTTATCAATTTGATTGACGACTTAATTAAATTGATCAATTGATTAACCTCTCCCCCTCTGACAAAACTGCCCTCCTCGCCTACCCTCCCTTCCAGAAATTGGCGGGAAAAAGACTCAGTTGATCGATCATTTGGAGGGAAAAAGTTTGCTGTGCATGGAATATTGTTTAAACAATTTAGACAATGTGCAGAATATTGTTTATTTCAACAATTTTGAGGATTCAAGGCAGTGTATGGAATATATGCAAATTTGTGAAATCGATGGAATATAGTTTAAACAAAAGATCGCTAGTAAACAACACATCCTGCCACCTGACACCCGACACTGACGCCGGAGTCAGGATGCACCGGTGGCCTCCACGAAGTGACGTCGTGGCCGTTAGTTGCCGAGCGATGCACAGGTGTCCGTTCGGTTCACACAAGCATGAGGCGGTGGCATCCCTTTCATACTTGACACCTGAGAAATTCCTGTCAAAATACGTGTTCACCAAGGCACCATTGCTAGTGCAATACCTCTCCACCTGTGGATACAGACGCCACAGATGGCGCTATAGAAATCTGTTCGACTGCTTTCTATCCACCACGATCCTAACAAGACATGCGAGACACGCTGGCCGCGTGCATGTGTTTACCTGCCAATTGAGGCTGACTCATCGCCATATGATTCCAGTCTTATCTGCTACAAATCTTACGTCGGGGATAGTTCTGCTGTTTGGCTGCTCAGTGAGCTCGAAAAATTTTCATGGGAGGTCGATAAGCTTTACAGCGGCAACGTACCCATGACCAAATCGAAGCAGAATGAAGATTTGTATAATAGCATGACTGATTTTCATATTTGCAGGCTGCCGTTAGATAGAAAAAGTGGAAATTCCTTGTAGGGACCACTGTCATCTTACGGGGAAGTTCTATGGGGCAGCTCATAATGCATGCAATTTGAAGTACCGGCTGCCTAGACACATAGCGGTCTTCATCCACGATTTAAATGGGTATGACGCTCACTTTCTAGTTGAGCACTTCGCTGATTTTGGTTTGGAGAAACATCTGGTCAGTGTCCTAACTGACAGCGTGGAGAAATACATTTCATTCTCCAAACTAATGACGCCAAAAATTATACTCCGCTTTCTTGATATGCTACGTTTTACGCAGGCGCCACTCCAGAAACTCGTTGGAACTTTTCCTAGTCAGAAAATTCATTTCCTCCCTTCACTAAAGGGACGGGATAGAGAACTGCCACTAGCCATAGGATCTTCTCTATTACTAATACCGTAACTAAAACTAGTTGATGGAGTTGGCGAGGTGGACGGGGGTATGTGCTGTACCTCACGTGACCAGCGAGGTCGTGACGGCGGAGGAGGTGGAGGAGGAGGAGATGCTGCAGAATCGGCAGTCTGGTTGCTGCAGCCCTGACCCGCTAGCCTGAGGGAGGGCAGCCCGTGGACGCCAGAGTGATGCTGTGGCGGGGTCGGCCGGGGCGGCTGCGGCGGCGGGGGTAGCGAAGGCGTGGCGTGGCGGGGTTGGTGGTGGTTGCTTCCCACGCTGTGACTAGCGGCTCTCTTGCCGGCGAAGCACGCCCCACAGGGTGTGCAGACATTTGCCACGCCGGACATTTGCCAAGATTTTATCTGCTCCGAAGGGTTGGGTCCCTTTTCTCCTCCTCCTCCCCCCTCCTCCTCCTCCTCCTCCTCCCCCGTCGCCCGACCCGCAGTAAAGGTGCTTACTGAGCCTTTCCGCTGGTTTACTTAACATAGGACCAGAATCTCTATGAATTTTACGCAACATTTCTAGGGAGAGTTTCGTTGTGGAAACTATTAAATGCATCTCGCATTGAAATCCGCATCATATTTCGAGTCTCAGTAGTAGAACTTCGCCAATCCTGGAGATTTTGCGCTCGACTAAATTATATGTGCCTTTTTCGATGCTCCTGCAGCAGCCTTCTGTCGTGTTTTGTGTACCATGGGGAATCAGTTCCGTCTGTTATTAATTTATTTGGTATGAATCTCTCGAATGCTGTTGATAGTATTTCTTTGAACTTAAGCCACATATGGTCTTCACTAACATAGTTTGAAAGGATTGGTGACTGTCTCTTAGAAAGTAGTCAACCGAATTTTCAGTTGCTTTTATAAATAGATATATTTCGCGTTTAGTTTTGGTGAATTTCTCTGTTACGGAATTGAGCCCCGCTTCGACTGTGTGTTCACTGCTCCCTATATCCGCCGTGAAGCTCAGGATTAGTTGTGGCTGAGAGGTCAAGTGTGTTTTCGTAACTATTTACAATTTGAATGGTCTCGTGAACTAATTGTTCAAAATAATTCTTAAAAAAGCATTTATAACAATTACGGAAGTTGTTTTCTATCTACAATAGAGTCTGAAAATGTATTTTTGTCAACATACGGAAGGTAGATTCAAGTCACTGCCAACTATAATTGTATGAGTAGGGTATCTATTTGCGATGAGACTCGAGTTTTCTTTGAAATGTTCAGCAACTGTTTCATCTGAGACCGGGGGTCGGTAAAAGGAGCCAGTTATTATTTTAATCCGGTTGTCTAATATGACCTCTGCCCATACTAAGTCACAGGAACTACCTGCTTCAATGTCGCTTGTGAGCTGGAACACACATTAAATTATTTTTCCTTAAGTTGTGCTTCTTGCTTCTGTTGTTGTGGAGATCATTACAATTACGGCTTTTCCGTCCAAAACCTAGGATGCTTTCTCTGTGACCCTGTAAATACCACAACTAGACAATGTAGAACAACAACGTACGTTACAAGCATAGCATTCTGTATTACTTCATTTCCTTATTTCTAACATTTTAAAACTGTACGTCGAATTTAGATGACATGTCAATCATAAATGTTCTTATCTCTGTTTATGGACGTACTTTCAGTCATGTTTTGAACATTGTCCCGCTACACTTTATTAACTAATGTTTCGGTGCAAGGGATATCGGATTTTAGAGAGTAAATTAATATGGCGTATGTCGTTCTTCTTTTCGAACATTCACATACCCATTTCTTCTTTCCTTGTTGTCTTTTGGGCATGCAGTTGTAGTAATTAAAGTAGGCACAAATGCAGTTATCAAAAAGAAATGATTAGCGTACATTCGCATTCTCTTTACATCGTTCTTTTCTTGTTGCTCCCATGGCGATGGACTGTTTCTATTGCAATCAGTAAGCGTGAAAGGAAGATACCGTACAGACAGAGGGATCTATATTTATACTTGGAAAAACTAATTACATATTGACATAATCGTCGGAATTGCTTTCGTTTCCCAAGAGTTATAAATATTTCGATTTCGGAAAAGAAGCTCTGTATTTGGCCAAGATGTCGAAGAAGAAGGTCCCTTGCGTACTTGTTGTATCGAGTAAGATGTGGAGACGGCGGTTTGAAAGCGGACAGAAGTAGTACGAGGAACGGCGTCCCCTACCTGAGGGATCGCTACTCAAGCTACCTGACGAAGGGACAAGTGTGGCAAATGTCCGGCGTGGCAAATGTCCGGCGTGGCAAATGTCCGGCATTCCCCCACAGGACCTCATTTAGATGTTATAGTCTTCACTGCCCCGCGTACCCGAGCCACGGCGTATGGCAGGTATTGCTCCCCTGACTCAGCTGCTGTAGAATAATGAAAAAAAGAATTAAGTACAACGTTCTAGACATTGCCTGCTGTCGCTGCTACTGCAAGGAAAGAAAGGATACTGATTATCTGTAAGCAGATTGAGTATATATATTACCTATTTCACTCTGGCTCCTTGACATCTCCCTGATCTCCTCACGACAATGAAGGGCTGTCTTCATTTCCTCCACCCACTGTGGCATTTCGCCCTCGCCTGAATTGGGGAGGGCCCATCGATTCATTCCCCCTCCATCACCTGCAACATAATGATCTAATAATAACAAAACATACACACACAGAAACTATGGAATACTTACATGAGATCTGGGATGGTTCCTGGATATCTCCAGCACATACCCCTTCCTGTCCCCCTTCTTCATATGTCAGGAAATCATCCACAACAACAAAGAATATCCACCGTATTATGCATACAATGCAGTTTAATTATGTATACACTTTACGTTCAGCTTCCTATGTTTCTAGAGTTGGCACAATTGCTGTCTGGCAAACCGGCACATTTCTCTCAAGTTGACAATCGAGGAAAGCGGCCTACTTCTTGTTGTGTACATAGTTCCGCGTAGTCAGCGCGTACACAACTTTCCCACTAGAGCGCGCCCCGCTAAGCACAACAGCGCAGGTGCAGCGCTCGTCCGTCTCCGCACTACGAGATGGCGCTGCCATAGAGACGGACCAAATTCTGCTTTCGCCGATCCGCGCGTATTAATATGTAACGCAGCCAATGAGATTGCTGCTAACGTATAACCTTTTCTCCTCGTGGATCACACTCGCGCTGTGATACATGAACATGCAAGGTATTATAACGAGTGTACAGACCTCCGATTTGTGTCTGCACCAGTCTGTACCAGTCTGCTTTTGTCTGCACCAGTCTGTACGAGTTCTACATTTGTCTGTACCAGTCTATAGTCAAGTTTCAGTCTGCGCCTAATATGATTACCATATTCCTGTACATAGCCATGAAGATAAATGTATAGACACTTTGTCACGTATCAGAGATATATGTGAGAATAAGATTAACGTACCTATACCAAAGGAACTTCAGATTGTCAATTGTAAATAGCATCCTGAACCAAGTTAAGTAATTTTTATGCTTGTTATTATTTTAATAAATGTGTGTGAAAATTAATCAAGTTCTGTTTAAAGTTGGTCACTGTCAATCTGCTACTCTAAGGGTGCAAGTGGCATTTCTATCGTCTGACCTAACGGCAGAAGATAAACACGCCACGATAAGACCACGAGACATATTGCTGACGCTCGCCTACTTCGTTAGAGCGACAGGTCAAATAATCTGATGGTGTGTGTACTGAATATCTTACAGTACGCACACCACACTTCTCTTAAGCTTAAAAAGGTTGGAAGAAATGCTGCATTTGTTTGACAAATCGGGCGTTAAGAATTATTTCACAATTGCTGTCGATTTTGTTATGCATAACGTCACTCTTTTTTGTGGCTTCGCAAACATAAAACAGTTTGGAGCTTAGCGTGAAAGTATAGTTCACTGATTTCAAGAATATGATGATGTTAAACGGTATGACAGCACATTGGTAAAAATGAATTCTAAACAAAGTAACTGTCCAATTCTTTAAGTGCTTTCAGAGTGAATGTTTGATTTGTGCTTTACGTCAACTAAATGATCCTTAATATCTGATCTTCCCCCATCCACAACATAATCTCATAACACTTTAAAATTAGATATTGTGCTTCATAGTCACACCTCCCTCGTTTTACGAAGAACCACACGTCTGAATATTTTCTTGGAATGAACACTTCCTCTTCGGCACTTTGAGATCACTTGGAGCATAAAACACCTTGTTGAAAAATTAACCGGTACACTTCTCAGGTAGACAGAGAATCATGTTGGTGTAAAACTTAAACTAGAGTGACACAACGGACAGAGGTAGTGGTCAATCAGTGTGACATCGCGCATTCGAGACATAGTGCTTTAAGCGAGGCTCATACTTTGAAAACACGTCAGGTGGCAAATAAAAAATGTATCACATAGTAGTGGTACCAGTTGTGTAGGAAACATGTTGGTAATAATCAAAAGCGTTCACCTGGCGACGACTCTATATCAGTTTCATATAAATATCCAAGAGCACATTACACATTTTTCTTGATTTCACCCGCTCAAACACGCTGTAAGCAGTAACATTCTCTTTTTCCTTGACTCGGAAGTCCTCAAGGTTAATTGTCGCAACATATTAAGGAAGTAAGAACTACTGAATATTGTTTCTAATGTATGGCTACAGCTCTGTAGTCACTATCCCTCTTTAATAGCGATATCTAAAGCATGACCATACTTTGCACACTACACTCGCTACCGTACCTCAGAACTACGACATTACCTTATTCACAGACATCAAAACCCACTTGAAGTTGAATAACTGAATGACGATGGATGCACAGTGATTATTCAGTTACATAAGGCTAGTACGCTGAAAGAGACAAACATAAGTCTATAGCACACTTGTAATAAAGCAGTCTTTGCATTCAGGCCTATAGGAGGTTTCTACATAACATGATGTTCCATTTTGAAAATTCATCTCCCGCAAACACACATGTTATACGATCTAAACAGGGCTGTATCACTAAGTCACCGTTTCTCACACATATAACAAACAAAATCTTTGTATGACACTCTAACAGCCTCTTGTTTTTTCGTAACAAACTCAATTTTGCCACCTGCTCCAAAGTGTTAAACGGATATGTTGATTAGCAACATGAACTTAAAAATGCGCTTAGACTACAACAGTTTTGTGGTTTCTCCATCCACCTGCTCCGCCGTGAAAATTAACTCCGAATGAACGTACTCGAGTATCTTTTGCACTCACAATGATTTCTTAGTTAGGGGAAAATTGTATGAGCTGGGTGGTGGGAGCTATACATGGAATGCACTGACACAAACCCCGACTTGGTGGTCTGAATATATATATATATATATATATATATATATATATATATATATATATATATATATATATATGTATATAAAAGACGGCACTGTGTGTTGGCTGGATTTACAAGTATCGAAAATACCAAAAGGTTTCGTGGAAGTGGTGAAATCGATAAAACGAAGAGACTCTAGGGCTTTTTTAAATTGTAATTACAACCTTTATTTATCGAGAAATACGTAATGGCGGGAAGCTCTTTCGCAGTGCGAAAACGACACCCCAGCTGGCGCAAGTGTGGACGTATCATAATCTTTTTTATACACATTTAATTGATAGAAATGTTATGCTGCTGCTTGAACGTAAAGGTACCGTGGTTTATGTTACGACATACGTTTGTGGGAAGTAATCAAACTACTTTTAACGTAAAAACAAGAAAATTACGTATGTCTAGTCGTAATGGAAGGATAGATTGGACATGGTGAATTGTGATTTGAACGCACTGAGGAATATATCCTAACGTAAGCGGTGATAGATTCATTTCATATAAAGCTGCATAATATAGCAAGGCAAGTGTTCAACTGGACCTGCTATAGTGTACAAACGGGACGGGCGATACGGCTGTAACAATACGTCTCCTCATCGGCACCCCTAAGCGTACTTTACGCATTTTCCTTGTTGTTATATCAATAGTGATGTTGAGTGCACTACATCTATCCATGTATCTTTCCAAGCATTACGTCCGCGGATGCGGTATTTATCATCACATAGTACGGACGCCTGTCCTTCATAGCACTTATCTGAGAGAATCTTGGCAGGATGCAGCACCTTCCAGAAGCGTTGATTCGAAGACTTTGTCAGATAATGTCCTAGGACTGAGGAGAAACAAGACATATAGACAGTGTGTGTGTGTAGACATACCATGAATTTTTCGGGCGCTGTACAGATATGAAAGATAACTACACTGCTTCTGTAAAATGTGTATATATTGCTATATAATGTTACTGTGGCTTATGTTGTGGCATGACCAGAGAAAATGAGTGTGTGTCCTATCGCGAGGGAAGTATAGATTCAGCGCATTGATTACTACGAGGGTATGAGAGAGATTTTTAAGTGGAAAATTATGTGTGCTATAGATACCGAGATTCGTTCCAGAACTACAGCTGTCAAGAGAAGACATTACCTGTACATCGATCTGTGTCAGACTGCAGCAGCAATCGTAATGTCTAATTGTAGTTACATTGATAAATATGTTCCTTTTTCCCAATATTATTGTGAGTCTTGTATGTATTTGATGATCTGTAGACAACTTTTGCGGGGTTTATCTGTGGAAACTTCTGAGTCTAAGGTGATGTATTCTTTGTTCATGTGTTCAAAGACAAGTTGAAGCAGACCATCCATCTGTGGCGTGATGCTGTACCTCATCCTACATTGTGGTATTAGGACCTATCCAGATCAGTACCTGTAGGACACCGAAAATTCCAGCCACGCTACGCACACATCTATTGGCGATGCGTCAGCCTCTCTGGGTAGGTAAACACGTGCACGCGGCCGACGCATCTCACGTGTCTGTTAGGATTGCGATGGAGAGAAAGCAGTCGAACAGATTTCTATAGCGCGATCTGTGACGTCCGTATCCACAGGTGGAGAGGTGTCACATGTGAAAGGGATGCCGCCGCCTCATGCTTGCGGGACCCAGACACCTTAGCATCGCTTGGCAGCTGGCGGCCGCGTCGTCACTTTGCGGGGGCCGTCGGTGCACCCCGACCCCGGCGTTGGCGTCGGGTGGCGGATAAGTTTTCTATTAGGGATCTTTGGTTTTAACTATATTCTATCGATTTCACCGGCCAATAGGATGCTGCAAATTAAAAAAAAATTACCCCATACATGTGAAGAATATCGATTTAATTGATTTGCGTAATTTTTTATATAAATGTGGTGTTATCGATACAAGAGTTAAGGGGAGAGTTTCCGTGAGTGGGTGACATGGAGCAGAACAGCAGGTTAAGTGCAGAACAATAGGTGAAGTTGAATAATTTTTATGTAAAACGTAGTACAATAGTTTAAGGGGGTGGGTGACAAAGAAGAATGCGCCCGAAATGGCGTTCAGAAGCATGTGAAATTCGAAAAGTGTACCAGAAAATGGTGGGAGGACATAACTAATTACTTAATTTGCTATCATAGGAGGTACAATAGTTTAAGGAAATGTAGGTGATATAGAAAAACTCTTAACAGAACAATAGATTAAGTGCCAACCAAGGGCTGAACATTAAGTTAAGACACCCAGAGTACAGTGCTGAACACTAGGTTCTGCAACATTTTTGTCCCATGTAATTACTTTTTTACAAGTCTGACATATTTCCAAACAGCAAAGAATGAAGAGCAAGAGAGATCGAACCCCCACAAACTGAATTTTTTATAAATAAACAATATACCCTTGAATTTCCTGTTATGAGATCCATCCTCTCTACCAAAGAGCCGCAGATTTCCATATATTCCATACACTGCCTTGAAATAATAGTTGAAATAAACAATTTCCTACACATTGTCTAAATTGCTTAAACAATATTCTATACACATCAATCGATTTCTCTCCAAATGACTGATCAGTGGAGTCTTTTTCCCGCCATTTTCTGGGAGGGAGGGTGGGAGGGGAGGGGGGTTTACTGGAGGGGAGACGTTAATTAATTGATCAATTCAATTAAGTAGTTGATCAAATTGATAAGAGTGTGAGGGGCTATCCAGTAACTCAGACCTGAAACTGTACCTGTATCAGTGAGGGGTGAGGTTTCCTGAGCGGGAAGGGGAGGGGCAGGGTGCAGGGGTGCAGGGGAGCAATAGGTAAAGTGCCTGCCAATCAAAAGGAAGTATCGTTTTAGCAGAACAATAGATTATGTACCCGTCAATCAAAGTAGAACAATAGGTTCGCCCCTGAGTTAATCCCTGCCCCTGATTTAGGCAACCCACTCAAATAAATGCACTGAAACAAAAGTAGCTATACTACCATGGAGCATGTATCTGAGGAGGATACAGGAGTGGACAGTCGCCCTGGCAAGCTGTTCGAGTGTTTCAAGCGAGGCAACAGCTTGTTGCGATGGGACAGGCAGAACGTAGCCTGACAGATGTTGCCGCTACTGCGAGGCTCCTGTGTTGATGACACGGAGGTGGACAACAACGCCTTAAAAGATACAGGAGTCTCTCAAAAACTGGGACAACGAATCACAACCATCTTTTTTAATTTTTTATGTTCTATAAAACCTGCTTCTTAAATTCAATTCGTGTTGGCAAAGAGAGGGCTTCAGGGAGAGCATTAGGGAACGATTGACAGGAATGGGGGAAAGAAATACAGTAGAAGAAGAATGGGTAGCTATGAGAGATGATGTAGTGAAGGTAGCAGAGGATCAAGTAGGTAAAAAAGACGAGGACTACTAGAAATCCTTGGGTAACAGAAGAAATACTAAATTTAATTGATGAAAGGAGAAAATATAAAAATGCAGTAAATGAAGCAGGCAAAAAGGAATGCAAGCGTCTCAAAAAAGAGATCGGTAGGAAGTGCAAAATGGCTAAGCAGGGATGGCTAGAGGACAAATATAAGGATGTAGAGGCGCATATCACTAGGGGTAAGATAGATACTGCCCACAGGAAAATTAAAGAGACCTTTGGAGAAAAGTGAACCACTTACATGAATATCAAGAGCTCAGATGGAAACCAAGTCCTAAGCAAAGAAGGGAAAGCAGAATGGTGGAAGGAGTATATAGAGGGTCTATACAAGTGCGATATTCTTGAGGACAATATTATAGAAACAGAAGACAATGTAGATGAAGATGAAATGGGAGATATGATACTACGTGAAGAGTTTGACAGAGCACTGAAAGCCCTAAGTCGAAACAAGGCCCCAGGAGTAGACAACATTCCATTAGAACTACTGACAGCCTTGGGAGAGCCAGGCCTAACAAAACTCTACTATCTAGTGAGCAAGATGTGTGAGACAGGCGAAGTACCCTCAGACTTCAAGAAGAATATAATAATTCCAATCCCAAAGAAATCAGGTGTTGACAGATGTGAAAATTACAGAACTATCAGTTTAATAAGTCACAGCTGCAAAATACTATCGCGAATTCTTTACAGACGAATGGAAAAACTGGTAGAAACGGACCTCCGGGAAGATCAGTTTGGATTCCGTAGAAATGTTGGAACACGTGAGGCAATACTAACCTTACGACTTATCTTAGAAGAAAGATTAAGAGAAGGCAAACCTACGTTTCTAGCATTTGTAGACTTAGAGAAAGCTTTTGACAATATCGACTGGAATACTCTCTTTCAAATTCTGATGGTGGCAGTGGTAAAATACAGGGAGCAAAAGGCTATTTAATTTGTACAGAAAGCAGATGGCAGTTATAAGAATCGAGGGGCATGAAAGGGAAGCAGTGGTTGGGAAGGGAGTGAGACAGGTTTGTAGCCTATCCCCGATGTTGTTCAATCTGTATATTGAGCAAGCAGTAAAGGAAACAAAAGAAAAATTCGGAGTAGGAATTAAAATCCATGGAGAAGAAATAAAAACTTTGAGGTTCGCCGATGACATTGTAATTCTGTCAGAGACAGCAGAGGACCTGGAAGAGCAGCTGAACGGAATGGACAGTGTCTTGAAAGGAGGCTATAAGATGAACATCAACCAAAGCCAAACGACGATAATGGAATGTAGTCTAATTAAATCAGGTGATGCTGAGGGGATTAGATTAGGCAATGAGACACTTACAGTAGTAGATGAGTTCTGCTATTTGGGGAGCAAAATAACTGATGAGGGTCGAAGTAGGTAGGATATAAAATGTAGAATGATAATGGGGAGAAAAGCGTTCTGAAGTAGAGAAATTTGTTAAAAGCGAGTATAGATTTAAGTGTCAGGAAGTCTTTTCTCAAAGTAGTTGTATGGAGTGTAGCTATGTATGACTGTGAAACGTGGACGATAAATAGTTTAGACAAGAAGAGAATAGAAGCTTTAGAAATATGGTGCTATAGAAGAATGCTGAAGATAAGTTGGGTAGATCACGTAACTAATGAGGAGGTATTGAATAGAATTGGAGTGAAGAGAAATTTGTGGCACAACTTGACTAGAAGAAGGAATCGGTTGGTAGGGCGTATTCTGAGGTATCAAGGGATCACCAATTTAGTATTGGAGGGCAGCGTGGAGAGTAAAAATCGTAGAGGGAGACCAAGGGATTAATACACTCAACTGATTCAGAAGGATGTAGGCTGCAGTAGCTACTGGGAGATGAAGAAGCTTGCACAGGATAGAGTAGCATGGAGAGCTGCATCAAACCAGTCTCTGACTGAAGACCACAACAACAACAGGCAAAGAGAGTCTGTCTCCCAGTAACTGATATGGGAATATTAATTAGTTTCCAAAGGCTACAGTTAATATAAAAAGATATTAAAAACTAAAGTAGTGTGGAAGGAGGTAGCTGCTCCTAATTTGCTGACGCGAACATTCGTTGCGCGATTCAGTCAGATAACAATACTGAGCGAAAGAAACGCTCAGTGCAGGTCACTCATGAGCAGCAGTTGTGCAAAGCTTCTTCCTCGGCACAAGTGAGCTGGCGAATAGGTCTGATTGTAGTAGTGCACAATGTTGGTGACATGTGGATCAATTACCTCGCCCCATAAGCGTTGGTTTTCCATGGTGAGGAAGAATTCAGCATCTAGCCGTTTTAACGCATATCATTAGTATAAGACATAAATGATGAATTCGAAAAGTTAACTAAAATGTGCTGTCGATTGGCTGTGGCAACTGTACTAAAAATGGTCTTATCCTGAATATCTCCTACTTATGGTCGTCCATGTGTGCTAGTCCTTCTGGTTACTGTAGTCACTTCGGCTAATTTGTGGAAACAGGAGGATGAGGATTTTTGTTTGGCCTGAAGACGATGGACCCGTACTTCTCTAATCCTGCTAAATGCTTTGTGGTCGGATGCGACTCTGCTGATCTTAAAGGAAAGTAGTTTCCATCTTATGGGTACTTCTTCCAACATTTGTGGCAGGGATACACGTAAAGGTCCTGCCACGGAGCAGAACATTGCACAAGCACTATAAGCGTGTGCAGGAAATGGCCAGGGAAAAGGCCCACATTTTGCTCCGGGTTCGGACTGGTTGGAAGTCCTCAGTGTTGATTAACTTCGAGGCATGTGTTGGTAGCGACCGAAATCCAGGGATCGGTCGGTAGCCCTCGTGAGCCCTCTGTGGGGGCGGTTGTGACTCCGTAAAGTTGAGCCTAAGTGATCAACCAAGTTATTTCTTCCCGCACGGACAGCTGAGAGAACCCAAGTACGTTTGCTGCGCGTGGGGACGGGGGCGGGGGGGGGGGGGGGGAGGCTTTCAGTTTGGATCATTTCCAGTTTTTCTAGGCGATTGCTACCTGAAGAGGAAGGTGCAAGTGGTCGATGAGTAGAGGCACATCGCACCAGGTTGTAGAGGCAATTAGTTAGCGGGACGACGGTGTTTTACTGAAAGAGACAGAAAGACTGAAATAAAAAATTGCATTAGTTTTAGTAGAAATACGATTGTTGTGTATTTGTAAAACTTTTTTTCAGTTATTGACACTGAAATGTATCGATGTTTTATTGTGTGGATATAATGAGTGGAAGTGCCAAAGGGGCGGTGTGTGAGCTGTTAGTGAATTCCTGTCCGGTTGTCGAACCTCGGGATCTTTATAAAAATCGTGTTTTATAATTTGGCTTTAAATGTTTATGACCTAAAGACTGTATATTTATAAGTATTAAAGAGACAGAAAATTTTCAGGCAACATATTACACAACAGCACCACCTATTGACTATATAACTTGCATGTCTGTACAATTTTTGAGCCAGGCTCTTAGTTGACGTCCCGAAGCGGCGTCGTCAATAACAACACTTTATTAAGCGATCTAGAACTTTTCTTTTCTCACGAAACAAGTTTACTTATTTGGCTTGATTCACCCTTACCTCTCGCCGATTTGAGACAGACTCTTCGTAGTTACAGTAAGGACGCGAAAAATTTAATACGGCAGCCGAATCAAGCTGTAACAGAACTTTTCATAAACACACCAAATATTGTCACACACAAAAGGCACACTGATTGTTATAAATCTTTCAAGGTTGAAGGGGACTCAATTTCTGAGTCTTTGCAGTTCAAAATAAATGTTGGTACTTGAATACAAGAGTCGTCACGCTCAAAACGTGTCGATGGACACGGATACCTTCCTCTCTTACACTGTATGGCAACGATCATTTCCAAGTTAACACACATTTAATGCCTGTTCTAAAAATTCCAATCAATAAACGTCGTATTGAATGGTACTTGCGTCCTTAGCACTTTGCTAGTCAGCATGGTAGCTGATGGGGGTTCTCCTCAACTCAGGAAACGGTGCCTTAATCTTTCGAGGCCGATAAGCAGCCGCCAAAGATCACATAAAAACTGCAAATCACTGTCATACCAAAGAACTTAGAGCGTCAATACAGCAATAATCTAACTGCCACGCACTTGGGGGTAGAAATTCATCGAGCTTCATTTCATGTGTGATAGAACAATGTGAGAGGTGATGAGAGTAACAAACAAAAAATCGACTCATTTCAGGCAACGGTGAATATGCACGACGACAACCTCAGAGACAGTAAAATAGATGAATCGTTTCTTCAACACCGAAAGGAGTGACGCTGTGATAAGACACTGGACTTACAATGGAGATGACTGGAGTTTAAATGCCCGTCCAGCCGTACAGACTAGGGTTTCTGTAATTTCCCTAAAACATCTACAACGAATACCTAAATGGCTCCATTGAAAGGACACGGCCGGTGTCCTTCCCCATTCTACACTACTGGCCATTAAAATTGCTACACCACGAAGATGACGTGCTACAGATGCGAAATTAAACCGATGGGAAGAAGATGTAGTGGTATGCAAATGATTAGCTTTTCAGAGCACTCACACAAGGTTGGCGTCGGTGGCGACACCTACAACGTGCTGACAAGAGGAAAGTTTCCAACCGATTACTCATACACAAATAGCAGCTGACCGACGTTTCCTGGTCAAACGTTGTTGTGATGCCTCCTCTAAGGAGGAGAAATGCGTACCATCACGTTTCCCACTTTGATAAAGGTCGGATTGTAGCCTATCGCAATTGCGGTTTATCGTATCACGACATTGCTGCTCGCGTTGGTCGAGATCCAATGACTGTTAGCATAATATGGAATTGGTGGGTTCAGGGGGGTAATACGGAACGCCGTGCTGGATCCCAACGGCCTCGTATCACTAGCAGTTGAGATGACAGGCATCTTATCCGCATGGTTGTAACGGATCGTGCAGCCACGTCTCGATCCCTGAGTCAACAGATGGGGACGTTTGCAAGACAACAACCATCTGCACGAACAGTTCGACGACGTTTGCAGCAGCATCGACTATCAGCTCGGAGACCATGGCTGCGGTTACCCTTGACGCTGCATCACAGACAGGAGCGCCTGCGATGCTGTACTCAACGACGAACCTAGGTGCACGAATGGCAAAACGTCATTTTTTCGGATGAATCCTGGTTCTGTTTACAGCATCATGACGGTCGCATCCGTGTTTGGCGACATCGCGGTGAACGCACATTGGAAGCGTGTATTCGTCATCGCCATACTGGCGTATCACCCGGCGTGATGGTATGGGGTGCCATTGGTTACACGTGTCGGTCACCTCTTGTTCGAATTGATGACGCGTTGAACAGTGGACGCTACATTTCAGATGCGTTGCGACCCGTGGCTCTACCCTTCATTCGATCCCCGCGAAACCCTACATTTCAGCAGGATAATGCACGACCGCATGTTGCAGGTCCTGTACGGGCCTATCTGTACACAGAAAATGTTTGACAGTTGCCCTGGTCAGCATATTCTTCAGATCTCTCACCATCTGAAGACGTCTGGTCAATGGTGGCAGAGCAACTGGCTCGTCACAATACGCCAGTCACTACACTTGATGAACTGTGGAATCGTGTTGAAGCTGCATGGGCAGCTGTACCTGTACACGCCATCCAAGCTCTGTTTGACTCAATGCCCAGGCGTATCAAGACCGTTATTACGCCAGATGTGGTTGTTCTGGGTACTGATTTCTCAGAATCTATGCACCAAAATTGCGTGAAAATGTAATCACATGTCGGTTCTAGTACGATATATTTGTCCAATGAGTACCCCTTTATCATCTGCATTTCATCTTGGTGTAGCAATTCTAATGGCCAGTAGTGTATTTCATACCGAGGATGATATCCGACCTTGATGACCGTATTTTAAAGTGCGTTATATCCTAAGCTTTCTGCTTTCATTCTGCAGAAAACTAACGGAATTATATAGCAACTGCGAAGTGTCCAATAATAATACAGTGATAACGTTAGGGTTTTCCCACTGAACATTGCAGATCAGCTGTTGGATCGTACATTTAACAAACGGTTCCCCAGCTTCATAACTGTGACATAAGATCACTCCGCAGTTAACTAGTCAGCGGGAAATAGAAACTAAAACCACTAACATGTAGACTCAACTCGAAGAATTCTAGCAGAAAGCATTCTGCAAACGTGTAAATCCTCTTCTTGATCCGACACTTTGACCTACAAACATTATTTCATAAAACAATGTCCCAATGCAAGTGATATGAGAGCTCAAAACTATTTAGTTATATATTCTCGCTGTGAATTCTTCAGATCGATACAATATTTTTCTTCCATTGAACATCGGATAAAAGTTTTACCTGACGTACAGGGCGACTGAACTGTCCTAACTATAGGTCTTATGCAACCCGCAGTGGCTTTAAAAACTCCACGCGAGAATTTCATATTCTCTCGCTCGTTAAGTGCAAACTATTAGCCATACAGAAAGATGAACGAGACCTTTTTCTAGGAACTTTAATGTAGTTAAATTTTGTAGCGGGATACATTTCCACTGAATATCACAGTTTTCGAATGATTCAAGGAAAATGCGTCTGAAGGTCATTTTTGTATGGTTTTCTTCAATAAAACCAAAACTACGGCCCCTAGAGAAAACATATCCCAGTGTAGAATTTAACTATACTAAATTTCCTACAAAATGGCTGTGCTCATTTTTTCTATATGACTAATAGTTCATGCATATCGAGAGAGGGAATATAAATATCTTGTGTGTTGTGTACGAAGGCATTTCGGGTTGCATAAAACCTTCAAGTAGGGTCGCTTGAACCACTCTGAATGTGTAACACCCACTGACAAATAACACATGTTTTCAGGAAGGAAAATGTCATCCATAGACGATAATTTATCTGCATTGTCAACTTTGTGGTCCTTCGTGTGTCTTCCCATTTTTTTTAGCTTCAGCAAAATAGATGCAAATCATTTAAGCGTAGCCGGCACATAAATATTCTCTGATGATCCCATCGACTGCTTGTAGTATTTCCTGAAAATTTACCTTTTTCGCAAAATTGATACTCGCCGCGTTATTTTACTTTTGTTCATTCACAAAAAAACTGTTATCTCGGTAACAAAATGATACAGTTGTATTTCGTGGTAGTGTACATTCCGACTAACGTAAGATTTACAAGAACTTTGTTCCTAATACATAGACGTTGCTCTTGTTCTACTTCTTCTTTGCGGATGGATTACTTAGGAACACGCGTAATCAACATTTGATGGCCTTCCTTTTCGCCCAGTATTCCTTCATAAGCACGAATGGGCTAGCTTTCGTCGCGTAGACCACTTATGTCGGTTAGTTTTTCTCTCTTCTTTCTCAAAACCCCATGTGTTTGTGATTTTTCTGTTTTCATTTCTGTCATGTAAATTTGGAGACCCTAATTCTGTCAGTTCTTTTTCCGTCTGTTTGTACCAGTTCGGTCTTGTACTTTTATTCTTTAAAAATGTATGGATTTTGTGCGTTAACCTGTTTGAGTCCATTCTTTCTAAATGCCCCATGTATTGGATTCTTCTCATGCGCAATTTATTTCTGATAAATAAAAGCGATTACTGATTTGAAAATTCTGGGCTCACCTTGAAAAGGTAGTACGTGATTTACATCGTTTCACAAAAATGATATTTGCAAGATGAGCTATTGAGGTCTGAAATAAAAGGCCCCGTTTACGTGAAAGTAGTGTGGTAGATACGTTTTGTTGGTTGCTGTCAGATGGGACACGATTGATTAGTCAAAAAAGTTTCTTACTTAAAGTTCGAATTCGATAAGACAGACGTCTCGGTGCTACATACTTGTTACTGCTACGTCAGAAGTGTGTGGCTGAAAATAATGTAAATAAATGTACACGAGATAGAATTCTTTATCACAATTACAAAGTAAAGGTAGTACAGAACAATTTGTATTTCTGATGTACGATTGATGAACGACAGTCACAGCGACGCAAAACACATCGCATCCAGCGATCTCCAGCACTCGGGAGTTCACTCGCTCTCAGAAACAGAATGTCACGCTCTGCGTCCTGACAGCACATGATTCATCTTCCACATCGGTCTTCCGCTATTTCTGTTGGACAATTTGTCTCTCTTACCGACAGAAAGGCGGGCTGGGGACGACAGCGCTCTCGGAAGCGTTCTTGGACACCTACGGCCACTCCCTGGACCCCAGTACTGTTACTTCATGTTACCTGCTGCCCTTTACACTTGCGACTTTTTTCTCTCTTTCGAGATCACAACAGTTTTTTACGCGAGTGCGGCAGCCCTTTCACACTTTATCAGTGTCCTGCGCTCTTAGCAATGTGTACCGGGACTGCAGACATGTACCCGACATCAACAAAAATTATTAAGTACCTTTACTTTTTCAAGTTGATAATTAAAGCTTTATGACTACCTCTCGCGTTGTTTGAATCAATCATATCAGTGAAGATGTTCCGTATGATCGTATCGCAGTCAGAAGTCGAAGATGTGGTACACCGTACGCCTACCGGAATTATAGACACAGAATATTTACCTTTACATCTGAACGTATAGCCTTCAATACGCCATGCATGAATAAAGCAAGCATTTCACCATGCGAGTGGTTTTTCATGAATCACTAACGACTTTTTGAGAGCCACTAAAGTATGCTCCATGGAGTTCAAATTGGCTACTAAGGTCGCCACGAATTGTTGGACGAAGATATTGGGGCATGTAACAAGCATAGGTCGAACAAGTGTTCTGTAAGCCACCTCACCTGTTCTCATCCTGCAAAATGAAAGTACTTATTACCCTGCTGAAGTATGTAAAATACTCATAAGGACCTCAGTATAAATCTTCACAGTCCCTGTTCCACGCAGAAAGAAGTGAATGTCAGTTGATTCATTCACAAATAAATCATTTTTCACACTGTTTGTCTTCCAAGAGCATCATTTTTCGTACATCAAAGTCTTAAACATGGCTGCGATTCAACAACTGTATAAATTTGAAAAGGTTGAAAAAAACAGCCAACCAGTTGCAAACCAAAAGTTTATTTTGCCCTGGACATGGGTTTCGCTACTAATAAAAATATCTTCCTCACAAGGAGTGGGTCCTAAAAATGTATATAAATGGTTACAAACTATAATTACATAAAAAATAAAAATATTAATAACAGAAAGGTATTTGTGAGGTAAGAGTACTCACTTGTTATGTCACATGATGCTAAATTACTCTAACCATACATAAAATTGATATAAAAACAAGAAACACCACTTGCAGGGACATAAGACGGTACCCAGATTACTGTCGGCGTACGTCAGTACAAATGAACAAATGTATTCGCCCACTGGTAAAGGATCTTGTCTACATAAAAATATAACAAGAGTCTGAAGAATAAAATATTTGCATAACATAAGTATTCACTACGCCACGGACAAAGGCCAACTGCTCAAAGATACAGGCTCAAGCGATATGGAGAAATTGGGATGCAGTGGGCGTTAAATACATGCGCGTAAGAACTAGCCATGCTTCTGTTAAGTAACAGCATTTTACATTAAAGTAAGAATGAAAAATTCTTCTAGAAGTCTACTAATAATGCAATAAATTTAAAGGTATATATTACATATAAAACCTCTAATACATTTGCTGACAGAGTAATATTGTACGTAAATTCAGTGCAGATGCTAGAGGACCACTGTTATAAATACATGGGGAAAAGAAGAGCACTTATGAGCTAAAGCGACGCCACTTAAAAGAGAAACTTCTGCTTAACATTACGAAAGCTTAAGCGATAAGGAAAAATTGGAATTCAGTGGACGCTATATACATGCATCTGGCCGGTGTTAAGCAACGTGATTTTACATTGAAGCAAAATGACAATCTTCTATAGAAGTCCAGTAATAAATGTAAAAGTTTTAGATGTATACATTAAATATAAAATTATCTGTAAACCATTTATGTAGCAGAGTGATAGTGCACGTAAATTTAGCGTGCAGAAGGTAACAATTGTATTACAAAAGTTACTTCTCTTCCAAAAAGGAGGAGAAAAGCGTAAAATGGAAACAGTTAAATCACAACAGAAAAATGAGAACCTTCGGTTTAACTTTACGGAGGCTTAAACAGAAAAACTTTTTTTTTTTTACAAAGTACAATTAAAGCCAGATATAAGGAGCACCTGTTAGGTAAGAAAGGGGGAAATGTTCATAATAGCTGTTTTGCTGAACAATTATTTATTTCAGACCACTGTCCCAGGGAATTAGAAGAAACCATAATTTAACGTAAGGAAATAAAAGGCTGAAAATCGAATTCATTAGAAGAACTTGAAATGTATAAACATCTTGCTAATAGAGACGGTAACATTTTGAACGATCAGTTGCACCTCGCGAGTAAGCACTTCCTTGACGATTTAAACCGCTACTCATTGTCACATAATACTTGTTTATCGATCTCCGCTAACATTGGCGAATGTGCCGATTTCTCTACTGTTACGTCACTTATACTTCATATCACTGGGTTTTATTTTTCGTGCCGTTTCAGCAGATGTTCCTACAGTTGGTATTCCAAAAAAACTGCATTTTGTAAGAAAACTTTTCTGTGTACGCCTCCGTACAACTAAACACAAGGTTCTCATTTTTCATGTTGTGATGTAACTTTGACCATTTCACATTAATAATTATACACATATAGATTAATAATTAGATATCCAATTTCACCGACAGGCTTAATAATTTATACGACAAACACGCTCCTCTAAAAACTGTAAGAGTACGGAGAAAACCTGCAACATGGGTTACACACCACCCAATACTCCTTATGAAGATCAGAGACGCAGAACACAGAATATAAAAACGGCACCAGACCTCAGTTAACCGTCTCACTCTACAAGCAACTACGCAACCGAGTTAGTCAATCCGTGAGAAACAGAAAACTCAGGTATGCCAACTCGCAAGCTGAGGACTTTCGCGGACCCCCGTCCAGTGGAAAATTCTAGCGGTGTAAGAATAGCCAAACCTAAATCTGCATCTCATCCCCTAGTTCTTATTGAGGATCTATTTAAATGACTGTTTCACCGCGCCAACATCTTTACTCGACGGTAGCACAAGGGTGCAAACCATCGACTCCCGCACAGTATCAGTGTTTGGTACAAACGAAAAACTTTGACTGCATTGGTAGGCCATAACATGAAGTCCGTTGGGAGTATTCGTTCAGCAGCTGCTGGACGTGACACTATGATCAATTTTCTCGTCGATCCACTACTGCCAAAAATAACGGACATTTTCAACCATTCTCTGACCTCCAGCATCTTCCCAACATGCTGGAAGCAGGGACTCATAGAACAGTTACCCAAGAAGGAATCTGTCAAACAATCTTCCGACTATATTCCGATTTGCATTTTACCAGCTGTATGCAAGGCTTCGGAATACATAATCCATGAACAGCTTAGAAATTACTTAACATCAGATAAGCTTCAAGATGAATACTATTCGAGGTTCAGGAAAAGTCGCAGCACGACAGCTCTTATAAAAGTGACTAACGAACTGTAAAAAGCTATGGAGAAACAACAGGCTTTTTTTTAATTCAGTGAAGCTTTCGACACTGTTGAATTTGACATTATACTGGCTAACCACAGAACTCAAATTATTTCGTCATTTGCTGTACAATGGTTCCACTCATATCTTATATCCCGCCAAAGGTGTGCAATGACTGGATTTAAAAGGTCACAAATCAGGGATCCCATACGGAGCAGTATTGGGCCTATCACTTTTCTCACTATATGTTAATAACTGTCAACTATTCTCTCTCACTGCAAATATCACCTATACGCTGACAACTCTCAGTTGTGTCGAAGTCCAACGAACTTGTGCACAGCAATCCAGCATTATCTGAGTAGGCGCAGAACAGGTTTGAAACTGAATCCATCGAAAACGCAACCAGTTCTATAGTGCTTTTAAAATTAGTTGCGACTTTTGACGTTTGACTAACCGGCGGGGACGTGACCCCGTTGCCCAGGCAACAGCAATGGTGCGCGGCTTTCCCTACCACGCCGCCAGGGGTTCGGCTGGTAAAGCGCCCCTGCTGCTACGCCGTGGATAAACGATAACATGCGGTGTTAGGCATCAAATGCATCTACGTTTGTCGGCTCTCGTGGTATTTTCTGCCGTTGCTCACCATCCTCCACTGAGGATGACACGGCGGTCGGATGGCCCCGGTAGGGCACTCGTGGCCTGAAGACGGAGTGCTAAAAGTGAAGTGTTCTGTAGTTGTCCAGTATTGTGGACAAGTGTTTTGTGTTGGCGTAGCATTAATAATAACAGTGCAGGATGTCTGAACACGAGATCGCAAGAAAAGTGATCATCAAAGATCTGGTTCACAGCTGTGAAGATCTGCTGCAAAATATTCCTCCGCATTCGACTATAGTGACGGACAATGTGTCATGCCACTCTGTTGTGACAGATAAAGCAAAGGAGGAAATTAGGGTTTAACGTCCCGTCGACAACGAGGTCAATAGAGACGGGATAGATAAAACTCCAACAAGGCCGTGGAAGGAAGCGGATATTTTGCTCTTGATACAAAGAAAGTGTCCACTGGGTAAAGTTGGACATCTGTAAGGCGGAATTGATGGAACTTGTAGTTCTGTACAAGTCAAAACCTCCACGCTACCAGGAAGACAAACCAGCTGACGATAAAGGTTCCTCCAGATCATGCTCACTTAAATCCGACTGACATGGGCTTCGGTGAGCGGAATGTGGCAAAAAAAAAAAAAAAGTTTTCGCTCAGTGAGTTTGAAATGCTGACAAAAGTAGCAACTGCAAATGGTGCACCACAGAACTGACCTCGAATTGCCAGCCATATCAAGAAGATAATTGAATAGAAATGGATTCATGAAGGACTACGACTTACGAGTAATAGGAAACATCTTTTGTTGCTATGTTAAAATCTACTTCTTTTGCCAAAACACAGCAGAGTTTGGAAATATTGCTCTTACTAACGTTCTAATGCTGTTGAAATTGCGACAGATTTCTGAAACAGCGTATTATTAAACTAGCACTTCAGGGCAAGCAGGTCAAGAGTTTGCGAAAAACCCCATTCTTATAACAAAAATAAAAGTGAAATTTTCTCACTTATTTGGCTTCTAGAGGTTGGAGGAGACACGGAACGATATCCTTCCAGATTTAAAGAATAAATCAATGTGTTATCTAGGGTTCATATGTAGTAACACGTGACTTAACTCACGTCAAACGCAGATTCATAACGACCCCTATTTTCAGTGCAAACAAAGAATTTCTAACAGCAGTTTACCTAGTATCGAAATAGTGCAGTAACTATGACTAATAACGAATGGTAGGTAGCTCTTCATGAAGCTGACGAATACATCTACGCGAGATTCTAAGTTTGTTACTGAATAGTTTCTTTAAAATCGTCTGGTGAAAACTGCAGATCGGCCGCCTTGCGCAACTTTTTAGTTTATGCAGTCAAGTGAGCGTGCCAGGTCTCATGGAACACGCTCAACGCACGCCGGCAACTACGCTATCCTACACTCGCTCCGTACTGAACTGTCAAAAGTCGCGACTAATTTTAAACGCAATATATCGCTCACCAAAGAATTATTATAGCATAATTCTCCTAAACGAAACAGAAATAACATTTTCCACTTCTCCAAAGAACTGGAGGTTAGTTCTGGACCACAACGTAGACTGGACTGAACACACAACTGTAACGTGCAGGAAGATGTGAGCGTCACTTCACGCACTACAGAAATATAAAAAAGCATTTCTTTTCCAGCTTAAAAACAAGCTCGTATAGTCACTAATGCTCCCGCTACTTGACTATGGTGATGTTATCCTCCAAGAACTTTCGTACAAAAGCTCACTCAGTCCTAAACCTGCGATAAATGCTTGTGTGCTATACATTGGTGACGTCCGCTGTTTCGACCGCATCACTTCCTGACTACGAACATTTGTCATGGTTGCGTGCTGAAAGCATAGAGAATACCATATTCATGTTTGCTGTGTCGTCTTCTCAACCATTGCACTCGCTTTTATTTATCTTTAACTCTTACACTACTATCTGAAGAACACAGCTGGAATATTCGTTCTCAACTAAGTAAAATCCCAGCTGTACCATTATGCAGGGTGTTACAAAAAGGTACGGCCAAACTTCTAGGAGCCGGCCGCGGTGGTCTCGCGGTTCTAGGCGCGCAGTCCGGAACCGTGCGACTGCTACGGTCGCAGGTTCGAATCCAGCCTCGGGCATGGATGTGTGTGATGTCCTTAGGTTAGTTAGGTTTAAGTAGTTCTAAGTTCTAGGGGACTGCTGACCACAGCTGTTAAGTCCCATAGTGCTCAGAGCCATTTGAACCAAACTTCCAGGAAACATTCCTCACACACAAAGAAAGAAAATATGTTATGTGGACATGTGTCCGGAAACGCTTACTTTCCATATTAGAGCTCATGTTATTACTTCTCTTCAAATCACATTAATCATGGAATGGAAACACACAGCAACACAACGTACCAGCGTGACTTCAAACACTTTGTTACAGGAAATGTTCAAAATGTCCTCCGTTAGCGAGGATACATGCACCCAACCTCCGTCGCATGGAATCCCTGACGCGCTGATCCAGCCCTGGAGAATGGCGTATTGTATCACTGCCGTCCACAATACGAGCACGAAGAGCCTCTACATTTGGTACCGGGGTTGCGTAGACAAGAGCTTTCAAATGCCCCCATAAATGAAAGTCAAGAGGGTTGAGGTCAGGAGAGCGTGGAGGCCATGGAATTGGTCCGCCTCTACCAATCCATCGGTCACCGAATCTGTTGTTGAGAAGCGTACGAACACTTCGACTGAAATGTGCAGGAGCTCCATCGTGCATGAACTTCATGTTGTGTCGTACTTGAAAAGGCACGTGTTCTAGCAACACAGGTAGAGTATCCCGTATGAAATCATGATAACGTGCTCCATTGAGCGTAGGTGGAAGAACATGGGGCCCAATCAAGACATCAACAACAATGCCTGCCCAAACGTTCACAGAAAATCTGTGTTGATGACGTGATTGCACAACTGCGTGCGGATTCTCGTCAGCCTACACATGTTGATTGTGAAAATTTACTATTTGATAATGTTGGAATGAAGCCTCATCCGTAAGGAGAACATTTGCACTGAAATGAGGATTGACACGTTGTTGGATGAACCATTCGCAGAAGTGTACCCGTGGAGGCCAATCAGTTGCTGATAGTGCCTGCACACGCTGTACATGGTACGGAAACAACTGGTTCTCCCGTAGCACTCTCCATACAGTGACGTGGTCAGCGTTACCTTGTACAGCAGCAACTTCTCTGACGCTGACATTAGGGTTATACTCAACTGCACGAAGAATTGCCTCGTCCATTGCAGGTGTCCTCGTCGTTCTAGGTCTTCCCCAGTCGCGAGTCATAGGCTGGAATGTTCCGTGCTCCCTAAGACGCCGATCAATTGCTTCGGACGTCTTCCTGTCGGGACACCTTCGTTCTGGAAATCTGTCTCGATACAAACGTACCGCGCCACGGCCATTGCCCCGTGCTAATCCATACATCAAATTTGCATCTGACAACTCCGCATTTGTAAACATTGCACTGACTGCAAATCCTCGTTCGTGATGAACACTAACCTGTTGATGCAACGTACCGATGTGCTTGATGCTAGTACTGTAGAGCATTGAGTCGCATTTCAACACAAGCACCGAAGTCAACATTACCTTCCTTCAATTAGGCCAACTGGCGGTGAATCGAGGAAGTACAACACATACTGACGAAACTAAAATGAGCTCTAACATGGAAATTAAGCGTTTCCGGACACATGTCCACATAACATCTTTTCTTTATTTGTGTCTGAGGAATGTTTCCTGAAAGTTTGGCTCTACCTTTTTGTAACACCCTGTATAACACTGACATGTTCTCTGGACTATTTCCTGTGCCATGAACCAGACCGGAAAAACTTCCTCAAAAAATCAGACACATTACATTTCTTCCAAACTTTAAAAGACATTTAATGACCCACATTCTATTACAATAGGCATGTAAGACGTAAGAGAGAGCTTTAAG
Source organism: Schistocerca piceifrons (assembly GCF_021461385.2). NCBI lineage: Eukaryota > Metazoa > Arthropoda > Insecta > Orthoptera > Acrididae > Schistocerca > Schistocerca piceifrons. Next base: position 380,799,834 of record NC_060142.1, read on the forward strand.
GCCCTAATCTGGTCTAACTAAATAAGCAGTAAATAAATAAAATTCCAACATGTGCTGATAGCTGTTTTTATTTATTATACGGGAGGTTTCTTCTCAAAATGACAAACATGCAATGTGACTTCCAGTGGCATTTCTCCTAACTACTCTGGTTGGTTGCGCTGGCATGCGAATCACTTGCATATCTAATCAAGCATGTTGTACATTTCCTAAGGATATGACGTTTGTTAAAAGCAGCCTTCATGGTGTTGCTATTTTAATTCCTTGCACTGTATATCTCAACACATTTTGTGTTCTTTATGGTAATATTAGAGGTAGAATTTTTATAACAAGGCATATATTTTTCGGTAAGACTGACATATTATTTAAATACATAGAAATACTGTAACCTCATAAGCCATATTTCTGCATGTATGGCCATTTCTGTCTGACAGAGCATATTTTAGTAAGCAAACGATGGTTTTCGTTATATTTTCACTCCTTCAAGAAGAAAAAAAATTTTCTCTTGCAATTTCTTTCTTCGGTGTTAATTTCCTCAGATTAGGCATCTCAGTTTGTTTCCTTGAAGCATGTGTCTACATTCCAGCCCCCGTTTCGTTTCAATTAACTACATGCAATCAACCTAAGACAGCTGTGAGTTTGTGAAGCTTAACATTACTCTATGAGCTGATACAGTAGTTGCTTCATCCATTCTTGGCCCTGGACTGCAGACAAGTGTCTCATTGAGTTATTCATCCTTGTTGAAGTCGGAAGTGCGTGCAGCATAGTTGAGAAAAATACCTCAAGTTAAACAAAGCATTCAAGCAAAATTACAACAGTTTGTGTCTCAATATGATGGAAAATTATTTTAGACTAATGGTAAAATACTGGAAGAATACTACAGCAAATGTCTCTATCCAGAGGAATGTCGCCAGTTTTATTCACCATTCTGTAAAGAACTTCATGCATCTTCTCTTTGTACTAACATTCCCTTAAGTAAACTGAACCACACAAAATTTTGGGATTCTTATAAAAATATAAAAATATCTTCCAGATTTTTCAACATTAAGAAGGAACTACGTCAGCCGAACCACGAAACAAGCAACGGGTTGTAAATTCAAAAATATGGGTATCAACTGGCGAAACCACAGACTCTATGGGAAGATTTATTGCAAAAGTCTTAAGGGAACTGTGAAAGAAGATAGTCCAGGCCGAAAGTTTCTAATAAATTGAACATTTAGGAAAAGAAATTTTTTCCCACCATTAATAAATTGCTCGATGGGTCTACGGGTACTGTACTGCACGCAGGTGATAAGCATGAGGACGTCCTGCCCTTCTTAAACGGACCCTGCGCCGTATAACGTGAAAGTGGCCAATTCAGTAGAAGCGTTATACAGTAAAATGGTGCATGAGATTTGTTTAGCCCACGCCTTACACAGAGTTATAGGAGAGATTCGTAGTAAATTCAGTGATATTAACAAATTTGCTGGGTGTGTCAAAAATATTTTTTCGAAAGTCCCTTTAGGCATTGCATCATTTAAGTTTCTAGCTCCAGAAATTTCCTTACCACTATCTCCCATTTTGACAAAATGAGGATCTGGGTTGATTCCTGCAACTATCACTACCAGAAATTTCAACTGTGTGAAAATCATCATCATTGATTCATCCGATAACAGCGAAGCCGCTTCATATGGTCTCGTCCAAGCATTAATGTCTAATGCTGAAAATTAAGGCAAACTTTCGTATATAAAATGAAATTTTGGATTTATTGCTGCTGCCATAGCTGCTTTGGAGCAGTAGTGAAGCAGAAAAAGCAAGTGAAAAAACTGTGATAAATTAGAAGCTGTTTTTGGTAAAGCGAAAAAAGAATTGCCAAAGGAAATAGGAAACGTGTTTCAGTGATTTTGATGAGCCAAAAATGCTCTCTTAACCGTTTAGATGTAGATTCAAATGATATTTTTGATTTCTAATATGCTACTTTTCTGTTACATGAAGTAGAGAGAAGTTTTTCGAAGTACAAGGCTTTGGTGCTGGATGACAGGAAATCTTTTACTTTTAAATTTGCGCAATGTATTCGTTGTATATTGACTATCAGAGCTCATACGCTGAAGTAAAAATGACGTTTTACAAAAGCGCACATCATAGGCTAACTAGTTTTGATACCATTAACAAAGAGCGTAATACAACACAAAATTGCATACTTTAGCTGGATTCTCATGTGAGTTTCATTCTTTAATAAATAGTTCAGTATCATAAATTTTGACTTACTAAATGATGTTACAACACAAATTTTTACTTCAATTTATTGTCGTCAAGTCATATTTTTTATGTTATTGTGCATTGTTCTGAAAAGTGGTGGTCACAAAAGCATATCTTTTTGTGCCTGTTATGACGACTTTTAGGTCTCAAAAACCAGTTTTACTTTATTTAACACATCCAGTATCGGACGTAGCTCATTTTCAAGTGCGTCACCATCAGAAGTGCTTATGCCATTCTCGTGTCGTTCGTAATTGTGCATAGCATGGTCTTCAAAATGGATGGTATCTTGATGCGTAACACGCGATATTTACACTGCGAGGGGAGGATGATGTTCCAAGTCTGCTATAGATGTACTTGTAAATGCGCCCTGCACAAAAGTTCTAGTGCTGAATAAAATAGAATCCGATCTTTCCTGAAACATATCGAGCTGCCGTACACACCTACATAAAAATGATCGATAGTAAGTCTGAGATCACAGGTGAATTATTAAGTTCTTGGTTAATTAGACTCTTCGTTCTACCACTAATACAATAAAGAAAGTTATTTACGTAACTGATAATTCGAAATGTGCTGACAAAGACCCACTTTATTAAGCAGTACAAGAAAATGCTTGCACTATCACTATAAGGAGGTTCATTACAGCACTGCAGAGTTAAATATTCAGTCTGGGAAAGGGAAATTTGCCTTACACGTACACACTAGACTTTTGTCTAGGAACTATATATTACTGAAAAATCTGATTGGCCCATTGGAAGACGGATGTCGAGAAATCAGTGATTATAGTTTGTACGACAAAATGTTTCATCGCTTCGAAAGCTGCGTTACATTGGTTGCAGGTCTTATAATTAATCTGTGTATACGAATAGATGCTAACAATAATTATCTGTTGGAAATGTTTGCTTTCAGGAAAGGTATCTTATGAGGGAAAATGATACAATTTCAGTTGGCAGTAGTTTCTAATAGAATTTTTTTCCAAGTCAAGTTGTAACTCTTATATCGTTTAGGAGTACGTTTATTTTAAGTAACTGTGTATCTACAATTTATGAAGTGTGCATTCTGTATTGTTTGAAATCCTTGATGTATGGCAAGAAAATTAGAGTTTTGTAATGTATATATGAAAAAAGCAAAAGAATATGTTGAAATTTTAAATTATTGTAATATGAATAAGTTTATGAAAAAAGTATGTTTGTGAAAAGCTGGTTCATGCTTAGGGCACTTGTATTTGTAACATGTAAACGCTGTAGGGAAGTCCCTCCGCAAGGAAAGTGGCATGGCGCGATATAAAAGGTGGGTTTGGCGGTCGAACTGAGCGGCTCCTTTGTGTGAACGGCACGCAGTGTGTGGCTGGCCTTAGCACGGTACACCTCGACGGTGCTGAGAGAGGCAACTGGAAGCTGCATTAGAAGGGATTTGCCTCGAATGTGGAACTGGCTATTACTTGGTATTCACGGAATTATAGAATGGCTCTAATATGTTTAAAATCCGACGGCAAGAAAAGATTTTATAGAGCATTTGAACATCAAGAGCCGTGAATACAGTTATCCGCCATTTAGCCTGTCACTAATATTCGCCACTGCTTCACAGACTTCATACATTCAGTTACGTATGTATATTGGCATGGACCAGTTAATTTGTGCGTTATTTCGATAATAATCACATATTAACGTCAATTCGCTTCGAAACCATAACTTTAATCCTGATCACGAACCTACGCAGGGTCCTTACCTAAATGCTACTAAAACCGAGTATCTTGATTTAAGTGAACAATTCTGGCATTCGCGTGTTTGAAAGTGTTTTTTTGTCTAAATCAAAAGGAGTAGCAAAAGTTAAAGTAAGAGTAAAATTTGGATGCTTTGTTTGTGGACTACTCCAAGTAAAACTGTTAAGGTAGGAAGTTTAAGTATAAAAAATTTAAAAGATCAATCAATAGGAAAGTTGAAACCTTAATTATTTAAAAGCGAAAACCACAAAAGTGAAGTTGGATAGGCCTTTGCTAATATATCCTTAGTTTATTATAAAATAGGTTTTTGTAGGATTACAGTGAAAGATTGTGTAAATTCTATTCCCAAGAATATCTGCCTCACAGGTGATTTAAGTAGAAGTACACATAAATCTTTAATGAACCGATTTGCGGTAGTACTATCAGAAGTGAAGTTCTGCACATTTTCAAAGATAGCGTAGTTTTGGTACCCATCATGAATGGATCCTTTTGAAATTATTTAAGCTCAGTGTTGCATTTTATTACGTTGCAAAGTAAGTTAAGTGACTGATTAGCTTTTACAGATAGTTTTTACTTTCGCAATAATCAAAGAACCTTGGCTAGTGAAACTATACCAGTTTATGGATCCCCATCCTATTCCCCTCTTATTAAGAAAAAAATGAACTATTACTGTTACTAAGGAAAACCGGCATAAGCAGAGGAGCTTAAGCAGTGTATTTAAGATATTATTCATCTTCATTTGTGTTATTCATGTCAGTCAAGACAGAAGCCCATCATGTCCAAAATTAGTACTGCACTTCATGCAGTGATGTTTCAGTATTTTGATTGAGTAATGGTATTAATTATTATGAGCTCGGTGCAATTTTGCTCCCCATAATTTACTGGTGTGTGTGTATTGGTAACTGCTGCTACACACAGTACAGAGTGCACTGTGTCAGTTTGTATCTTGTTTGCTATTCAAAGGAAAATCACAACAAAAGTAACTTTAATAACCGATATCTAATTTTCTCAAGTATAAATTTCCGAACTAACGTGCTAATTAAGCTGGCAATCGTTCATTTTTTTCATTCACTTATACTTTTACCACTTCTGTTAACACCCAAGGTTAAGGCGCGCTTGGTTTTACTGTCAACTTCACAAAATTCGAAATTATATTCCGATACCGTTTTTCATTAGACTCACGCACGGCCGAGCTTTGAAATCCTCACAGAGGGAAACATTAGCGTGTTTCACGGCACGTTAGTTTTATAAACTGTACGTAAATAAATCCTGAATGTGAGCGGGAACCCAATCTAAATACTCTTAATCTAGTTGTATTTTCAGTGAAAACCACCGAAACATGAATTCTTGAATCACTTCCAATATACATTTTGTACTAATTTTCTGTATATCTTACAACGGGGTACAAGTTTCTGTATGGAGGAAAACGACTTTAGTCCTTGCTTTCACAAGGGGCACTTCGAGAACCCAGGAAAATTTCGTCAAGAGACACCTTAGAAAACCTCAAATTGAGCTGAAATTCCCCTCAGCCGTGCCACAGCGATTCCGATGCAATCTCATCTCGGCGTCAAAAGGCGTGAATAACCATTTAAGTGCCGAGTAATGACAGTCGTTTAATGTACTCCAACTTGGACAGCCAACTATCACTTTACACTCAACAAAGAAAGTACAAACAGAATTTAGAAAAAAGAAAACCAAGCTAACATCGCTAGGTAACGGACTCTGGACAAATAATACAGTATAATGAATGCGTTAGTGAATCCAAAAGAAGCCAAATAGCAGAGTATGAGAAGGTATTCATCCACAGCCATTACCAACCGAGCCTTCTCATTCAAAGACATTCAAAAGACTAGAAAGAGCGCGTGTGCTTCACGGTGAATAAATGCTGTTACAAGATGGTGTTATTCGTCAATTCCTGGAAAACCCGAATTTAAAGCTATTATCTCCGTAAATCGCTGCTGACAGAAGATTCGGTAGAAATCTGTTGGAGGGGATGACATCATCAGAACGGAATGAAATAATTATTAGAATCAAAGGCACATTAGTGAGCCACTTCAGCTAGACAGAACACCTTACGATCTGATCTACGAACACTGTTCTTGTAATCAGCGACGGTCCTTCGATTACCCACGTGGAGCAAAGTCTACACTGCAGGGAAAACGTCTTATGCTATTCAGAAACGATTTATGTTCACGGGGTTTAAGACCAATTCTTGATGTTACTCTAGACGTTAGAGGGAGGATATAGTTATTCCAAATATAACAGAAACGTTAAACCTTACGACAGCCACACAGCGAGTGGGTGAAAATCCTTATCCTACCAAAAATGTAACAAAATAAACTCTTCTGAAGGTATAAACAAAAGTAGTGGCTAAAGTTGTACTGGTAATTACTATACTATCTGATCAGAAGCATCAAGACATGTACACTGAAGCGCAAAGAAACTGCAGTAGACATGCGTATTCAATTACAGAGATATGTAAAGAGGCAGAATACGGCGCTGCGGGCGCAACGCCTATATAAGACGACAATGTCTGGCGCATTTGTTAGATCGGTTACTGCTGCTACTATGGCAGGTTATCAAGATTTAAGTGAGTTTGAACGTCGTGTTACAGTCGGTGCACGAGCGATGGAACGCAGCATCTCCGAGGTAGCGATGAAGTGGGGATTTTCCCGTACGACCATTTCACGAGTGTACAGTGAATATCAGGAATCAGGTAAAACATGAAACACGTATGCAGCGATGGCGAGCCATGACAATCTCTGACCAGAGAGTAGTAGCGCGTGTGAGTTGCGAGAGAGCAGTTGCATGTGGGCAGTCGGTCGGCAGTAGTAGTCTTGTACAGTTGCGGGTAGAGTCGCGAGTGGGACGCAGTCCGCGGGCATCGACATGGGTCTCTGGTCAAGATGCTGAATGAAGTACATTGTTAAACAAGGTAATGAAGCTGCATTGTGCGCATCAGATAATGTAATGTATATTTATTGTAATTAATTTTCAAGAAGTGCCCCAATAATAATTTTGTTTTCAAAGCATTTTTAACGAAAGAGCTATTTAATTGAAAAAATATTTCCCTTGTTTTTCCTTAAACAAATGTTTCAGTTAAATTCAAAGAATATGTGCGATGCATTTCCTCCAAGCTATGGCGAAAAATAAGAGCAGATGCAGTTTTAGTGAGGTAAGAAATTAATTCTGATTTTTCTTGCACAGTGCCAAAGATCGACTTTTCGGTCTACTTGAGTTTTCATTGTCACTGAAATTTCATTATCATTGAATTATCTTTCATTTTGTGGGGAACTGACTTTGCAACGTTTTGTATGACTTACATTTTTTGTGGGCAGCTTACATTTGGGTCAGATTGCGATTCTCACATTTAATTGTCATTGTCAGTAGAATTCATTGTGGGGAGGTTACACTTGGCTCCCATTTATTATTTTTTATTTAAATATTTCTGTGGGGACGATATTGCTTCGTGGCTCCATTTTTATTTAACTTTGCTATACTTAATTTTCGGTGGGGAGGTTACAAACATCAAATCTCAGACATCACTGCGGCCGGGAAAAGATCCTGCACGAACGGGACCAACGACGACTGAAGAGAATCGTTCAATGTGACAGAACAGCAACCCTTACTCAAATTGCTGCAGGTTTCATTGCTGGGATATCAACAAGTGTCAGCGTGCAAAGCATTCGAAAAAGCATAATCGATATGGCTTTCGGAGTCCAAGGCGCTCTCGTGTACGCTTGACGACTACAAGACACAAAGCTTTACGCGTCGCCTGGGCCCATCAGCACCGACATTGGACTATTGATGACTGGAAACATGTTGCCTGGTAGTACGAGTCTCGGTTCAAATTGTACAGGTATGGAGACAACCTCATGAATCCATGGACACTGCTTGTCACCTGGGGACTGTTCAAGTTGGTGGAGGTTCTGTAATGGTGTGGGGGGTGTGCAGTTGGAGTGACATGTGACCCCTGATACGTCTAGATTATACGCTGACAGTGATACGTACGTAAGCATCCTGTCTGATCTCCTTTATCCATTCATGTCCATTGTGCATTCCGACGAACTTGGGAAATTCCAGCAAGAGAATGCGACACCCCACACGTCCTGAATTGCTATAGCGTGTCTCCAGGAACACTCTTCTGAGTTTAAACACTTCCGCTGGCCACCAAGCTCCCCAGATATCAACATTATTAAGCATATGTGGGATGCCTTTGAACATGTTGTTCAGAAGAGATCTCCACCCCCTCATAGTCTTACGGATTTATGGACAGCCCTGGAGAATTCATGGTGTCAATTCCCTCCAGCACTACTTCAGACATTAGTCGAATCCATGCAAGGTCGTGTTGCGGTACTTCTGAATGCTCGCGGGTGCCCTACACGATATTAGGCAGGTGTACCAGTTTCTTTGGTTCTTCGGTGAATTTGTGGACATTAAAAAGAGTCGTATCCACTCTTCGCATGTATGACGGATTGAACGCTACTGGGGATACTTTTAACTAATTGTTTGAATGTCGCTAGAGGAATGGCAGCCTATTGTTTCTCAACATCCGAAACCAGAGACAGTAGTGATGTTGGACACTGGGGTCTCTAGCGGAGTAAACGTTCTCACTCATCTCATAGGCGTAAAATTTTGTTCGGGCCGGAACCCTGGGCAGACCAGTCCATTTTATGAATGTTCTTGTTCACAAATCATCACCTTACATATGCTGCTTTATGACAGGCTGGATTGTCTTGCAGAAACAAACAATCGTTGTCTGCAAATCGTTCGTGTATTGTACTCAGTACGCAATGCTGTATGATGAGTTGATAACCTTTCGAATTTGAGTTTTCTTAAACGCAATAACGTGACCACACTCAAATCTCTCCTATACCGTTCTTCACTCTTGACACTACAAAATATATTGGTAGATATTCGTCAAACTTAGACCCTTCCATCGGATAACTACAGAGTAAAGCGCGTTCCATCATTCCATATCACTCGTGACCTGTCATTCACCCTCCAGCGGCGTCGCTCTTTACAGCACTCAAGCGCCGCTTTCCCTGACTACAGAAATGTGTGGCTTATGAGGGGCTGCTCGATCTCTGTACTACCCCATTATTTTTAAATCCCTACGCCCAGCCATTCTGATCGCTGCACTACTGGTAGCATTTTGAAATACACAAGTAGCTCATTTTCTTCAGTTTAATCGTGAATTTTATGAGCAGATTTATGGTGTTCCCATGGGAAACCCTCTCTCCCCACTGGTAGCTAATTTATTCATGGAAGACTCCGAGGACAAAGCACTGGACTCAGCAATTTTCAAACCAACGGTCATCTGGAGGTACGTGGACGAGGCATTTGTGGTGTGGCTGTATGAGATGGATGAATTAATCGACTTCTAGAGTTTTGAATTCCATCAAATTTACTATGGACATAGAAAAAGACGGCTGCCTCCCGTTTTTGGATATTGTCGTTCGCCGTAAAGTTGATGGCACATTAGGACATGCCGTTTATCGGAAACGAACACACACAAATTTATATCTTCGTGCCAGTAGCTGCCATCACCCTTCACTGACCATAGGTGTCCTTAAGACCTTAGCGCATAGGGCGCACTGTAAATCCGATAAAGACAATTTGCTAGAAGAGCTCACATATCTCAAGAGCATTTTCAAATCGAATGGATTTTCCCGCAACAAATTCGTAGAACATTCAATGCAAAACCTAGAATGCAGGTATGTGATAGGGAAGAAGATAGTAATTCCTTCAGATCTAGGGCCTTTTTGCCCTATGTGGGTGCTCTTTCCTCGAAGCTAGGCCGTAATCTTGAGAAACACTGTGTTACAGTGATCTTCCGAATCTCCACAAAGATTGCAGTTTTACTCGGCTCTGTGAAGGACGATTTACAGCTTCGTAAAGCGGGTGTGTATCAGATTCCTTGCGGAAATTGTGAGAAGTCGTACATAGGTCAAACAATAGGCACCGTTGATGAGAGATGTGTGGACCATCGAAGACAAACACGCTTATCACAGCCAGACAAGTCAGCTGTGGCCGAGGATTGTATTGATACAGGGCATTCCATGAATTACGGCGATGTGAAGATTTTAACATCCACTTCTTCCTTTTGGAAATCTGTCTTCAAGGAAGCTATGGAGATTAGATTAGCTAATACACAACTGGCCAATAAAAATTGTTACACCAAGAAGAAATGCAGATGATAAACAGGTATTCGTTGGACAAATATATTATACTAGAACTGACATGTGATTACATTTTCGCGCAATTTGTATGCATAGATCTTGAGAAATCAGTACCCAGAACAACCACCTCTGGCCGTAATAACGGCCTTGATATACCTGGGCATTGAGTCAAACAGAGCGTGGATGGCTTGTACTGGTACAGCTGCCCATGCAGCTCCAACACGATACCACAGCTCATCATGAGTAGTGACTGGCGTATTGTGACGAGCTAGTTGCTCGGCCACCATTGACCAAACCTTTCCAATTAGTGAGAGAGCTGGAGAATGTGATGGCCAGGGCAGCAGTCGAACATTTTCTCTATCCAGAAAGGCCCGTACAGGACCTGCAACATGGGGTCGTGCATTATCCTGCTGAAATTTAGGGTTTCGCAAAGATAGAAAGAAGGGTAGACCCAAGGGTCGTAACACATCTGAAATGTAACGTCCACTCTTCAAAGCGCCGTCAATGCGAATAAGAGGTGACCGAGACGTGTAACCAATGGCACCCCATACCATCATGCCAGGTGATACGCCAGCCTGGCGTTGACGAATACACGCTTCCAATGTGCGTTCACCGCGATATCGGCAAACACGGATGCGACCTTCATGAGGCTGCAAACAGAACCTGTATTCATCCGAAAAAATGACGTTTTGCCATTCGTGCACCCAGGTTCATCGTTGAGTACACCATCGAAGGGCGCTCCTGTCTGTGATGCAGCGTCAAGGGTAACCGCAGCCATGGTCTCCGAGCTGATAGTCGATGCTGCTGCAAACGTCGTCGAACTGTTCGTGCAGATGGTTGTTGTCTTGCAAACGTCCCCATCTCTTGTCTCAGGGATCGAGACGTGGCTGCACGATCCGTTAGAGCCATGCGGATAAAATGCCTGTCTTCTCGACTGCTAGTGATACGAGACCGTTGGGATCAAGCACGGCGTTCCGTATTACCCTCCTGAACCCAGCGATTCCATATTCTGCTGACAGTCATTGGATCTCGACCAACGCGAGCAGCAGTGTCCCGATACGATAAACCACAATCGCGATGGGCATACAATCCGACCTTTATCAAAGTCGGAAACGTGATGGTACGCATTTCTCCTCCTTAGAGGAGGCGTCACAACAACGTTTCACCAGGCAACGCCGGTCAGACGCTGTTTGTGTATGAGAAATCAGTTGGAAACTTTCCTCATGTCAGCACGTTGTAGGTGTCGCCACCGGGGCCAACCTTGTGTGAATGCTCTGAAAAGATAATCATTTGTATATCAGAGCATCTTCTTCCTGTTGGTTAAATTTCGCGCCTGTAGCACGTCATCTTCGTGGTGTAGCAATTTTAATGGCCAGTAGTGTAATTTAATAGATAGAGATAGTGGTTTTAATTTGGACAGAGCATGGAATCCGGGTCTTGGGGTAATTAAACTGCAGAGAATTCGTCATGGTGTCACTGCCGCCGATCATACATCGATAAGCGAATCGAATGTCTGTACACCTTCGCCACAGGCGGCGCGTGTTTAAGCGTATTTCTGTGCCGCCGACCAGCATCTGTGACCCCCATGCGCATTACCGCCACGATGGAGCATATAAGGCCGCGCTTGGCGTCTTGTCGTCAGTCTTGTGACTCACTCTGAGGATGTCCGGACGATACACGGCCGAAATATGAGTGAAGAAAATTTTATTTGCGCGGCTGCACGCCCGAAATTTAATGGACACAAGTAGTTCTTTCCGATGATTTCATGAGAGTATATACAACCATCCTCCGCAGTGCTCGACAGTTCCTGATCTTGTGTATTCCTTCGAGTTTCCACTTCAGCAGCCGGCCTTTGTGGCCGAGTGGTTCTAGGCGCTACAGTCTGCAACCGCGCGACCGTTACGGTCGCAGGTTCGAATCCTGCCTCGGGCGTGGATGTGTGTGATGTCCTTAGGTTCGTTAGGTTTAAGTAGTTCTGAGTTTTCGGGGACTGATGACCTCAGAAGTTAAGTCCCATAGTGCTCAGAGCAACCGTAAAAGGGTTGAAAGTTCCCAAACGGATTTGTTACTCAGGTGTATCCGATGACTAGTCCAAATTCCAAATCTCTGAGTTCTCCTGGCCGACACATTCTGCTGTTACTGGTTATCTACCGACAATACTCCGTTGCCCCCACCCCGGCCTTTTACTCCAGCGGGTCCTCCTCTCGTGACATTTAGTGGTCGATTCATAACTACAGAGGCTTGTCCGGATGCTTTTAATCACATAGTGTACTATTTTAGGTTCATTTGCTGTAAAGGATTGAGCAATGTGTAAAATCACAAAAAATAATAGTACATGCTATAATAGAAAATAGTGCAGTTTCTAGACTCCCCTACTAAAACAAAGAGAAGTGTTCATCTTAGTTAGTTAACAGCAGCAAGTTAATTACATTAATGTAGGAAGATCTCAAAGAGAATGACTGAAGTAATACCGTCTAAAAGAGGGAATAGATCGTATAAGGCGACAGTGTTAACATCAATCTCCAAGAAAACGGAGAGAGCTGAGATCAATAAATATGATCTACAGGTGAAAATAAAATTACTAAATAGAAAAATCACAATAATTTCATCCGAATGTTTTAAACGTGCAAATGTCGGTGATAAAGCTTTAGCAAAAGTTTTTCTCAGATCTCTATCTGAAAACACATCCTGAGCGATGTTATTAAAAATCGCTTACAGGAGGTGCTTTATAGCTCTAAATATTCTCAAGAACATCGTTTAAAAGCTGCCTTGCCTAAGCGATATGTTGTTGAAGACTTTTCCAATGTTTAGGTTCCCACTATATGGGACTGAAGGTGATCAGAGTTGAGTGGCTTGAATGTATGAAGCCGTTTCAGTCAAGGTATTCCCCAAGAACTGGAAAGGAAAGGAAGTAACTCATATTAGTGGGTGTATGTGAAATCTTATGGGACTTAACTACTAAGGTCATCAGTCCCTATGTTTACACACTACTTAACCTAAATTATCCTAAGGACAAACACACACACCCATGCCCGAGGGAGGACTCGAACCTCCGCAGGGACCAGCCGCACAGTCCATGACTGCAGCGCCGTAGACCGCTCGGCTAATCCCGCGCGGCAACTCAGTGTACGATCTATCTCTCTTCCCCCCAGCCCTTTTCATCACAGCATTGTGTAAAACTCTGAAGTAAATCGGACAAGAACATTTCGATATTTTCGGTAGCAGTTTTTTACCTTTTTATATTACATATTTATTAATATGTTACACATATTTAAAACACGTATATAAAAATGCGCGTTTTCGATTACAACGACGCGTCAAAATTTTGAAGTAATTGGTGAAGAACTTTCGAAGATTTAAGTTTTGTACTACATACAGTTTTCCCCTATGATTATTACATATGTATTTCTATAATACATACGACGCTCCAATAGATATGTAAAAACACGCGCACATTCGATTTGCAACGTTATGTCAAAATCTGAAAGTAACTGGTGAAGAACTTTCGAAGATATAGGATTTTGAGCACCCGATGATGGAAACTATCGCTCTGAAATATCTCCATCTACAGCTACATCTACATACACACTCCGCCAGCCACCGTATAGTGCATGGTGGAGGGTGCCTTGTACGACTACTGATCATTCCCTTTCTTGTGGCACTCTCAAATAGAGCGAGGGTAAAACGACTGAGTATATGCGTTCTGCAGTCGGCCCTAAATGCCCGTTCTCTCAACTTTTTCAGTAGTGTTTCGCGGAAAGAACGTCGTCTTCCTTCTAGAGGATGTTGATTGAATCTACTGGTAACAAATCTAGAAGCGCGCCAATGGTTTACTTCGATGTCTTTGTTCGATTCGACCTAGCGGAGATCCCATACACTCGAACAGTACTCAAAAATGGTTCGCACCCGTGTTCTATATGACGTCTCCTTCATAGATGAACTGCACTTCTCTAGATTTCTCTCAATAAATCGAAGACGACCATTCGCCTTCCGTACGGTCTACGTCTACATCTACATCTGCATCTATAGCTACATACATATTCCGCAAGCAATAGTATGGGGCATGGCTGAAGGTATCACGTACCACTGCTAGTTCCTTTCCTGTACCACTTGCAAACAGAGCGAGGGAAAAAGAAGACTGTCTGTAAGCCTCCGTACGATCCCTAATTTTTATCATGTTATTTTCGTGGTCCTTAAGCAAAATGTACCTCGGCGGCAGTAGAACCAATCTGCAATTGGTCTCAAATGTCGGCACTCTAAATTTCCGCAATAGTGCCTCGCGAAAAAAGCGTTGACTTCCTTCCAGGGATTCCCATTTGAGTTCACGAAACATTTCCATATTACCTGCGCGCTTACGTGCTCGTTCCATTTCATATCGCTTTCAAACTTTATGCCTAAATATTTAACTGACTTGACTACGTCGAGCAGCACACTACTAATGCTGTATTCGAACATTACAGGATTGTATTCCATACTTGTCTGCATTTTTCTACATTTAGATCAAGCTGCCATGCATCACACCAACAAGAAAATTTGTGTAAGTCATCTTGTATCCTCCTACATACACTCGCCTTCCCGTGCACCACAGCGTCACCAGCAGACACCTGCAGATTGTTGCTCACCCTGTCCGTCAGATTATGGTGTCACAGCAGGAGTTAAAGAATTTTCAGCCTATCACGAGTAATATTTATTAAATTACAGCGTCTAGTACGTTTGATTGAAATACTGTCTAATTTTATTATTTGTAAGGATCTATATTAAACAGCATGAACTCCGTGACCATTCATAAGATAACAATTTGGCAAAGATCTTATTGTTAAACTATTACACGTACACGTACAAACGTGGAAAAACTTCACTTCTTCTTTGTCTCTTTGACTCTGACTCTCACTCTGTCTTCACAGATGTAACTTTGTATGGCAACTGATTCACATTAAAAAAGGTAGAAAATATTTTGTGTGTAGGACTACGTTGTTCAATTACCCCTTCAGTGAAAACTATAGGAAAAGTGCTCCGC
The DNA here is from genome assembly GCF_021461385.2 of Schistocerca piceifrons. Taxonomy (NCBI): domain Eukaryota; kingdom Metazoa; phylum Arthropoda; class Insecta; order Orthoptera; family Acrididae; genus Schistocerca; species Schistocerca piceifrons. The sequence continues at coordinate 380,814,988 of NC_060142.1, forward strand.
TGAATCGAAGTGAGATTTTTTAATACGAAGGCCTCTCATTTTGTTCGCGATATTTTTAAGCGGCATTTTGTGCGTAATTGCAATTTAATCTTTATATCCGTTACAACCTGTATTCCCATTTATTTTACAAAGTCCGACAGCATTACTGGATAATATTTTCCGAAGACAACATAACACCTTTCTTCGTAGTCAATTGAAAAGTATTACCTAACGAATCGCTCTCCAAGCTAACTTTAGGCCGTAGCTATTTTCAGTAATGAAGTAAATAAAATAAATAGCATTATTATTTATTCCTGATTTTCAAGCAAATCAATTACGATATATGAAAGCGAAATATTTCGTCTTTTTGACCCAGTTCCAACTTTGCCACCAAAGACAGAATTTTCTATAACTGATTTACGTAACTTAAAGATGGGCGATTACTAGAGGAACTGGTAATGTCATAATATCATGTATTTATATAGCAAATCGCATCTCATTTACCCGAGAAGTCTGACGAACACTCGCCGTCGACGATGACGCAATGGATTCTATTGTTTACAAAGTCTAGGAGCCACTTACATACTGAGAATCTGATCCGCCTACTCGGGCCTTCGTTCATAGTTTGCAGTGGGACGCCGTATCAAACGATTTATGAAATATAAAAATTATGGAATCTTTAGTATAGTGTAGAGAATAAATTAATTAAGAGTGGCAGAAGTTGTCCACTCATTTTATCATCGCCTTTTAAATATAAATCGTTTGAGAGAAGTCTTTTTTCTGCGTAGGCTGTCTTTATTTCTTGAAAAATCACTTTATTTCATGATTTAGCTTTTAGCTAATTTCGCTCCGCTTTGGCTTTCTCAAGCTCCCTGGTAGTAAAAACAATATAAGAAGTTACAGCAGGTTCATGAAGAAATAAGAAATAAAATTAAAACATGTTCATAATAAAAATTTACACATTTCTACTACTTGCCGCACAGTAAAAATTGCAATCATATAGAACCTTATTTTCCACATATTTGTGTGCAAGATTTACCTGATAGCGTCCTTAACGATTTCTTACGACTTTAGTAATTACGGGACGTAACCTGTACATGCAGCACTATACAGGGTGGTCCCGAATTCATGGTACAAACTTTAATGGTAGGTGCAGGACATTGTAACAAGGATATATTGTATAGGAATGTATAGTCCCAGGTGACGCGGTGAGGCGTAAACAGGGGAAATAACGGCCGAAAGGAAAACGAAAGATTTTATTGAAATCGTTGTTGACAAGTGTCATGTTTACAGTAAGTGTTCAAAATTGCGTCCACCATGAGCGATACATGCTTGACAGCGTCGGTGCAGCGATTGGCGTACACGTTCAAAGATGCCTGGTATTTCACGCACACCTGCAGCAGCTACAGATATGCGAGCAACGAGATCCTCATCTGAGTCAACTGGAGTCTCATAAACAAGACTCTTAAGATGTCCCCATAAAAAGTAATCGAGGCAAGAGAAATCAGGAGATCGGGGTGGCCAAGGGACTGGTCCACCACGCCCAATCCATCTAGCACCAAACGTGGCATTCAGGTAATTCCGTACAGCAGTGCTGAAGTGTGCTGGCGCTCCATCGTGCTGAAACCACATGCGGTTACGAATGGCGAGCGGAACATCTTGCAGCAGTTCTGGTAACACTTCTTGCAGAAAAATAAGATAGCTTTCGCCACAGAGTCGCGTGGGTAGTAAGTATGGCCCAATCAAAAAGTCGTTCACAATACCAGCCCACACATTAATACCGAAACGTTGTTGATACGCATGTGGACGCGTTGCATGTGGATTATCTGTTGCCCACACATGGGAATTGTGCGCATTAAAGACACCCTCGCGTGAAAATGTCGCTTCATCTGTAAATAGCACATGACCTACGAAATCCGGCTGCAACGCACATTGCTGCAACAACCACTGGCAGAAGTTCACGCGAAGAGGATAATCTGCCGGATTCAATGCTTGTACTTTTTGAAAATGGAAGGGGTGTAAGCGATTTTCATTTAACACTCTGCATACAGTCTGATGACTCACATGTACGTCACGCGCAACAGTTCTTGTGCTTGACTCGGGTCTATCAGCCACTATGTTCAAGATGCGTTCTTCCAGTCTTGGAGTGCGTACAGCTCTTAATCGACCAGCGTCATGTCTGTTGACGTCGAACGTACCTGTTTCACAAAGTTGACGATGTAACCGTTGAAAAATTCTATGATCCGGCATTCGTCGATTAGGATACTCCGCGCGATACATTCGTAACGCAGCTCTGGCGTTACCATTTGCACGGCCGTACATGTAATGCATGTCTGCTTTTTCTGCATACGTAAAGTCACCCATCGTCTACGGCAGCACAATTGTGAATGGCGCTTGTCCCTACTGCGATACATCATGTTCATCTACTGCCCTCTACCGGCAGTGACACCAACCGATCACTCCATTTCTCTTTCCCCTGTTTACGCCTCGCCGCGTCACCTGCGACTATACATTCCTATACAATAAATCCTTGTTACAATGTCCTGTACCTACCATTAAAGTTTGTACCATGAATTCGGGACCACCCTGTATAACACAATTCAAATTAGAAACGTAAAAATATTACTTTAGTGCGATTTTTTCGTCAATGTCGTCACAAATTACTGCCGCAGACGCAATGACCGTACGTAAAAAAATAAATGTGACCCTTCTGCGTGTTTTGTCGCTGTGCCAGCTTACATCATATTTAAAATACGTTAGTTTCACGTTTCACCTGTGTCGTCAAAGATGTAAAAATAACTTATGCAAAAAGAAATACACACTTCGTCGAACACTAAATGTTTTGTAGAAAATTTCGTAAGCGAAGCATAATTACATCAGAGACATGTAAAGCATAAAAATGACCTTGAACGACTCGAGATAGGACGTTCATAGTCACAGCAGATGTACATTAGTATGTTCTGAAGAAGTGATTAGCATTTCAGTTACCTCGGTTCAGCATGTGTCCTATTGCCCCGTAGGCAGAGGGTCCGCCATGGGCCTTGACAACTTACTACATGAGTGACGGCATCCAAGCGTACAAGGCGTGAATGGCGTCCTCTCGTGTAGCCACTCATGATGCATTCATCTGCTTCCAAAGTTCATATGTGGTGGTTGGCATTAGGGCTCAGCACTGCACCTGTCGTTAAACCATATCCCACACATTTTCGAGTGTCGATAAGTCTAGTGATCTGGCGGTCCTGTGCAAAAGGCTGACATCCTGTAACAAGAAGACACGTGTTCGTGCATCAGAATGTGATCGTGCATTGTCTTGCTGAAAAATGGCATCTGGGGTGTTGTGCAGAAAGGGTGTGGCTACGGGTCACAGGATGTCATTCACGTAGGTCACACTGGGCACAGTGCCCTGGACACGCACCAACTGTGATTTGATCCAATAGTACCCCCACACCACAAAGCCTTGAGTTGGCGCTATATGTCTTGTGTGAATGCAGTTACTGTGATGCCGCTCCCTCTGTCTGCGGCGAACCAAAATGCGGCCATCATTTTTAAACAAAGAGAACCTGGATTCGTCCGAAAACGTCCCCAGTGACGTAGTTACATATATCATTACCGTCTAACATGTTTCTGCACATTCGTCAAAGGTAGGCGGAGAAAGGGCGACGCGCACGTAATTCATGCAGTAATAAAGAGCAACAGACTGTCATCCCTGATAGTGTACGATGTGTTACGCTGTTCCACTGTTGCGCCAGAGCCGAGGAGGATACAGATCTGACCTGCAATGCCGTTCGAGCGAGGTGTCGATCTTCTCGGGGGTGGTCTCGGTGATTCGATGTGATCAATCTCGTAGTGTTCTACGGCCTTCCGTGAACCATTCTGCACACATCCGTTCCGCTGCCAGAACACTAGGTCCCACACGAGCAGCAGTTTCTTGGATGAATGCATCACATTCTCTCATGCCAATAATGTGGCCGCTTTAAACCTCACCGATGTGACGGTAAGGTTCGCGCATACGTCTGCTAGGCGTGCTGCACATCTGCTCAAGTCACACTGATCCATACCTTTGGTTTATAGCGACGAGAGCCGCAGGCACATTTACCGGTAGATGGTATTGTGCAGCGATATCAGTGTTGGCCTCGAACCCGCTGGTCGACGTGGTTCAAATGCTAATCATTTCTGTAGGACACACTATATGTATTTGTCCTGTGAATATGAACACCCTATATTTAGTTGTTCAAGATGTTCTGTTTTTTCTGAACATGAGTCTACTTCAGATTATATGGGCAGGGCGCTGCCATTGAAGATACGAGACGACAGTGAACAATAGTTTTCCTGCTCTTTGTTTCTACAGATGATACGCGTGACCGCGCTAGTCAGGACTCCATCCATACGAGATGTATTCGAGAGCTAACCTACTTTCTTTTCCGCGGAAACACGTGACAGCATGATAGCGAAGGATACATGAAAAATCTTTCGAAGAAACGTCTCTCGAATCCTACAGGAAGGTGAGCTCCGGGGACGAGCTGAGTTCGCGAAATGTGGAGCGGGAGAAGCAACGGCACTGGATCAAACCTTTCGTGCCGCTGCGTAATGCAAGTGAGAACTACTCGCACAGATCAGGGAGCTGCGAGGGGACATCAGAAGGAACGTTACACATATCGCCCCACACTAAGACCATCGCGCAACAAGAGTGGCTCACTGTTTGAAGAGAGAACACGTTCCGAGTTTCCTGCAGACACAGTTCTGCTGCATTACGGTTATAGGGTAAACCACAGTGTGGGAGAAAAATTTTACAGCAATCGGAACAGTACTCTAAACCTGAAATACGCGTGATAGTACAATTATTCCGAGAAAAACATCTAAATTGTACACTGATTGACCGTGGAATTCAGGCGGTGTGTACACTAAATCCGATGTCACGTCCAGCCGTAGTGTAATGGTGACACCGGTTACCACGACCGCTCATATGTTTGTCATACTGATCAGGAAGAAAAGACTTCTTGCACGATAAAAATTTTCATCTCTTAGGCAAGCTGAAGGAACATCTAGGGAAGTGGGGTCGTTCATACAGTGGTTCTTGAAAGGATCCGACACCGAAAAGTGGATTCCTGTCGAGAAATATAACGATTGAAAGATCGTTACGACCGTTCTTTATAGAGAGTTTGTGACTATGTTCAAAAATAGTCTCAAGTATCTTCGTCATTTTGAAGTGCAGTGTAGCATTCAGCAAATTTTACTTGGCCTGTTATAATACATGGTACCTTACTTTTTGAAGCCCCCTCGTAAATATGCTCCGGTTATACCAACTGAGTCATTTTTAATGTAGCGATACAAAAAATAAAATAAAAAAATGAATGCTAGTAGGACTCGCCCCCTGCGGTTTCATTATGTACATACACAGTTTATCCATTCGGTGACTCGAGAATCTCGACCGTTTTTGCCTGTTACCGACATTGATACTAACAAGATATCGGTCCCATGCATTCCAAGGTTTTCGAGAATGTTTGCCGGGTTGGCCGAGCGGTTCTAGACGCTACAGTCTGGAACGGCGTGACCGCTACGGTCACAGGTTCGAATCCTGCCTCGGGCATGGATGGGTGTGATGTCCTTAGGTTAGTTAGGTTTAAGTAGTTCTAAGTTCTAGGGTACTGATGACCTAAGAAGTTAAGTCCCATAGTGCTCAGAGCCATTTGAACCATTTTTTCGAGAATGTTTTAATTTCAGTAATATAGAAGTGACGTAAAGTCATGTAGGAGATACGCGACCATTCAGGCTGACTGGGTTGCAATGGTAAATGACAAACATCAGGCAATGAATGGCTTTATTGCTCATGTGATGCAGTTAGGAATTTATCCGTCATTACATATGCAAGGGCGGATGTTTGTTTCACATACAACTTGAAACGCGATGTATACGTGTAATAATAGCTCCTGGATATCTGAAGAAGAACAAATTCTGGGACCTGTCACATATGCAATGAAGTCATTCCTAGCCTGATACTTGGTTTTTACTATTGTGACCCAGTCAGTGTGAATGCAGAACTATTGATTGTTTTAATTACAAGTTTGACGATGGATAACAAACAACGAAAGAATATTTTTTCGAACTACAAATTAACAATTTTCGGATTTTTTCCTCTACTTTTGCTGTGAAACCTTGCTCCTTGACAAATTTCATGATTCTACGGAAAGTACCCTATAGTATTTGATGAACGAGTATGCGAGTGTCAAACTATGTGACATAAATGGCCCTATCCTTTGGCTATATTGACTTAGAAGCTTCATTTTCTTACACCGCCGAGGTTCCACAGGCCTTACTAAGTGACATAAATTTCAATTTGATAGTCTACACGTTCGTTAGGAAAGGGGATCTTCACAGATAGACGCACAGATAGACAGTCAGATAACAAATGACAAAAATATTTTTTCATGTGGTATAATTACAAAGCTACAGCTGTTCCATAAAAACACGGGAGGACTGCAGGATATCAGTAACGTCTTGCCACGATACTTCGGCGCAGAGTCTTCTGGCCATATTTAGGTGAATGCCACTGTAGTACTACTGGCGAGTACGCGCTGAGCTCCGCTATTTAAAGCCTTCTGAGGTGACATTGCGCATGCGCTGCTCAGCGTGCGCGTTCATAACCGCTCCGTGCGCTGCGCCTCGCGCCCTCCACTGTGAAAGCCTGGCGTATCGGTATCAGGTCGATTTCTATCTATATGCAGATAACTACGTCGGCTACGAAATTTCTCTATAACAGTATTCCAAGCAGAGTTTAGCTGATAACCGCTGTCTCGATTGATGAGAGTCTCGTTGTCAGACAATCTTATTTCCACAGATTCATTGATAATCGAGCTCCAAAAGTTTGATGTATGGGCCAAAATTTTTGTGTCGTTGTAATTCATGGAATGATCTGTGGAAATACAATGTTCGGCGATCGCGGACTTGGGTTGGAGAAGGCGAGTATGCCGTTGGTGTTCCACAATGCGTTCCTGCACAGTTCGTGTTGTTTGCCTTATATATGATTTGCCGCATTCACACGGAATTTTGTAAACACCTGGTCTACGCAGGCCCAGGTCGTTTTTAACGGATCCCACCACTGATGAAATTTTGGGAGGAGGGCGAAAGATGACTCTCACTTGATACTTTCTCAATATTCTGCCTATCTGTGAAGAAATATTCCCAATAAATGGTGCCGGCCGGAGTGGCCGAGCGGTTCTAGGCGCTTCAGTCTGGAACCGCGCGACCGCTACGGTCGCAGGTTCGAATCCTGCCTAGGGCATGGATGTGTGTGATGTCCTCAGGTTAGTTAGGTTAAAGTAGTTCTAAGTTCTAGGGGACTGATGACCTCAGAAGTTAAGTCCCATAGTGCTCAGAGCCATTTGAACCATTTTGAACCAATAAATGGTAGATAAGCAGTCGACCTGAAGGCCTCTTCCTCTTCCTTGTTCCGTCGTTTGTAGGTCTTCATCACTCTGTTCACTTGCTTAGGTGAAAAGCCATTCTTCAAAAATACTTTTTGCAGGTGTTCCAGTTCCGCTTGAAGACTGTCGGCGTCAGAGATAGTATGGGCACGGTGGATCAAGGTTTTGAGAACGCCCATTGTTTGTGCTACAAGCTTTCGAATTTTTTCCTTTAGTTGTACTGTGATACTCTACTTCTTTCCAAATTTCATGATTCTAGTCCAGCGGTAAGTACACAATAGTTTTTGATGAGTGAGCTTGTATCAAAATATGTGACATAAAAGGCCATATCTTTTGATTGAATGGACTCAGAATCTAAAATTTTCATTTAGACCTTAATACGTGACACAAATGTGAACTTAATACGTACACCCGTTCCGGAGAAAAATGGCTCTTAACAGACGGACAGACAACCGGAAGGACAAAAACCCGATCCTATTAGGGTTCCGTTCCTACAGAATGAGACACGAAACCTTAAAAATAGAGGTAGATTGCTTTAATCTCGAAACTGACGGAAATGCGTAAGGAACGAAATGGAGCAAAGGTTACTTACAATACATACAAAATCAGATGGCAGTTACAAGACTTAAAGCACGGTGAAAGGAAGGCAGTAGTTGAAAATGGAGTGAGACGGTTCTGTAGCCTATCCCAATTTTAGTCAGTCTGTACATTGAGCAAACAGTAAAGCAGACCGAGAAAATATTTGGAAAACGAATTACAGGTGGTGGAGAAAAGTTGAAGTCTGCCGGTGATATTGCATTTCTGCCACAGACCAGAATAGATATGGAAGGTCAGGCTATCTGAACGGGTTTTATCTTTACCATGAATATCAACTAAAGTGAAACAATGGTAATGGAAAATAGTCGAATTAAAACAGGTGATTCTGAAAGAATTCGATTAGGAAATGAAACAATGAAAGATGCAGACGAGTTTTGACATTTGAGAAGCAAAATGACTGTGGAGGGGCGAACCAGAAAACATATAAAATGCAGATTAGAAACAGCGCTTCTGAAAAGAGATGTATTGTAACATCTGTACTACTATCTAAAGACAAGTCGTCATTTGACGTTGTTACCAAAAGTCTCAAAAAGTGCTTGACCGATTTAATTCACTTCATTACGCGATATTCTAATAAACCTTCGTACGGACGTAGGTTACATAACGGCAAACGATGTTAGCAAAACTCTCGACCAATTTTTGAACGATTTGCTTCTGTTATTAGACCATATTCTAATAAAAGTGTCTACATATTTTTTTAAATAACATTCCACAGTTTTTGCGTAGAAACCGACTGCAAGAAAGAAACTGCTGTGCTGCGAAAATGTGCAGTTTCTTTCTTCTCACAGTCAGTTTTAAATACGATAGTAGGGCATTTAAACTATTAGATAACTCGTTTCCCCAATAATATTCTTCCTCCTTGTATAAAATTTCAAACAAAAATAGTTTACGTAATAAATGTACTGTTTTTTTCCTTCATAACTGTCGGTTTCAGCAGAAAACACGAGAGTTGTGTAGATGATTAACGTCTTATGATTAAAATACTACCAAGGAAACATCGTAATATTACCCGTTTGCAGAATATAACCAACCGAAATACTAAAGTTGGAGCTACTATCCTCGCACATCCAGTGGCAGGAGAGGTATCTGATACTCGACATACCAATTATGGCAATCGATTTACCATTTATTTTAAGCGATTTTAATTCCAGATCAAGTTCTCTTCGGGTATAAGAATAAAAAAGGCTAGAACTCGGCGAGAGGGGGAAAGCGGTGATGTAGTGAGGGGGGGGGGGGGGGGCGTGAGGTAGGAGGAAATGGACACAGAGGAGGATATGAACATAGTGGAGAGGGAGGAGGACTTGGAGAGAGAGATGGGGGGAGGAAGAGTTGGACAGAGAGAGGGGGCGGGATGGGTGATGGACAGAGATGAGGACGTGTATCCACCTCCCACAGATATTTAGCAATTTCTGGGGTCAATAGCAGGTTAAAAACATGCAATGAATTTAACATCTAACGATGCTCCAAGATATTAATTCAATTTTCCTAACGAAAGGGGAAACACTTTTGCTACGGTGACCTGCCGACCCAGTGCGACTCTGTGCAACTGGAACAAGTTTCCAACTAGTCTCCTTCTTAGCAGGCAACGGAAAATTATAGTAACACGACCCAACGATGACATTTGTGATCGAGGACTTCAGAGATAGGTGACGCCGTAGTCATTGTGAAACTAACCAATAAATTTGAGTGTTCGATTGTAGCACATGAACACTACCATAAACTCAGTAAAAGACCTGTTTCTACAAGTCAAGCGCTTAACAAACAGTGCGCTGGAACATGAATCGAACTACGTATTTTTCTGTTCACATTTAATTCTATTGGTCATTGGTTGTTTCGAAAACAGATCACTCTCTGCGTAAATCTTCTCTTTGCCAGTACTTAACCACTACGCACAGTCATTTAACAGCTTAGATGATTCTGAATGGTTAATAAATAGGTGACAGTTAAGTCAGTGGCTCATACCACTTGCGGGTATGATGCACCTCTCCTAAACAGCTGGGTATTCGCTTCGTTCAAATTTCTTAAAGCTTGCCAAGAAATTTAAAAAGTTTCGTTAGTTGTATTCGAAACACAAATCTAACACTACAATACTTGAATCAAAACTGAAGCTCCTCTATTCAATAATATAGAGAACTACTCGTATCGATAGTTCAAGTATTCGAGAGAACGGAAGTAATTGCTACGCAACTGAGCAGGAGATTTTGGAGACGCAACGTTGTTGTTATTTTGGCCTGAGATCGACGTTCAACAACAGCGCCAGTAATGACAGAATCCTTCAATAATTAAATGTATTTACGACGAAATAACCATTTTTTTTCAACTGAAAGGTATCCAGCAGCGTCTAAACAAGGAAAACAATAGAATAGCTAACAAACCCCCAATGCATTTAACAGCGAACGATACGCCAAGACATTAATAGAATTTCCTCTAGAAACAGAAATGGAAAGTTCTTTTACTGCGGTGCCAGCTCGATTCAAAATGATTCTACGTAATTGGGACCAACTTACAAAGTGTCCTTTTCTTCACAGACAGCAGAAAATTCCTGCTGCACGACCATGAAATGATAGCATGCAGTACGTGTAATCGACTGCTGTTATTGTGAAACGAAGCAATGAATTTGAGACTACGCAATGAAAGCACAGGAACATCGTCGCAATGTAAGAAAAGAGTTTTGCCTTTACACGTCAAGCACCTAATCTTTGAGGTTTCACGATAAAGGACAACAATGCGCTTTTTCACATTGTATATTGTTACTAACTTCATGTTTTAGTCACATCGTACTTCACTGCACACATCAATTTGGAAACGCTTTCCCACTAAATACATAATCATTTATAATCTTCTATGATATTGTAACTGCAGGTGATTTTATACGGTTAATAAACAGGTGACAGTTAAGTCAATGGTTCATACCTCTTGAGGGTACGATGCTCGTCCCCTTTGGAGCTGGGTGTTCGCTTCCTTCAAAGCTTTTACTGCTCCACAAGAACTTTGAAATGGTTCCACAGTTGTTCTCGAAACACAAAATTCAAGACTACAATAACTTAATCAGAACTGAAATTACATTTACTCAAACACTGATAATGTATTCGTATAGATACTTCAAGTACTTGAGAGAATACGGAAGTAATTACTAGGCAACGGAGAACAGCGCTTCAGGCGACATAGCATTGTTGTAAGCACTGTCTGAGATCGACATATCCGCAACACCAGTAGTTACAGAGCTGCGTAGTTTCTGTACCACCTTGTTATGTCGGAGCCATTCTCTCCCGCAAAATTTTTTGGTACTTGTTCGCCTCCACTTGAATGAGATTACAGGCAGGTGTTCAATACTGCGTAGAAAGTAAAGTAAGCTCAAGAAAAAAATGGTTCAAATGGCTCTGAGCACTATGGAACTTAACATCTATGGTCATCAGTCCCCTAGAACTTAGAACTACTTAAACCCTAACTAACCTAAGGACATCACACAACACCCAGCCATCACGAGGCAGAGAAAATCCCTGATCCCGCCGGGAATCGAACTCGGGATCCCGGGCGTGGCAAGTGAGAACGCTACCGCACGACCACGAGCTGCGGACGGCTGAAGAAAGAATACAGTATGAGCGACCGTCCACACACCAGAAGCTGGAACGAAGCAAGCGGTCGGGGCAAGAGGCCTCCGTGACATGGTGTCCTGCCTGCTCTGACGCCGTCCAAGGCCACCAGTTTCAAATGTGGCGAGAGCTGATCTCAGCTAGAGGCTGTCGCAGCAGCTTACGTCGTACTAAGGGCAGAAACAGTGCAGTTTTGCTCTTATATTCCTCACATATCATGATTTCCGTAGCAGCTTGATAACTGAGAAACTGATGTGAAGTATTCTGAAACAAACGTTTAAGGTCGTGCACTCTGGCCAAGGCTAGACGCGCAGGCCAGCCGGCTCTTCTATCCTCCGAGTAGGCTTTTCTCCGTTGTCGTCCGGTCATTGATGGATTGTGCTCGGGCCAGAAATTGGCCGAGGCGAAGTTCCATAGTGCTTAGAGCCATTTGAACCATTGTTTTGACCCGTGCCGCTAGTGCAACTCGCCAAGTGGGAGTCTCTTTGGCACTGGCACCAGCTCGCATCTTTGCGACTGCGGTGTTTTTGCCATGGCTGTGTCTTGTTCGGACGACTCAGCATTCTCCACATATAAGAACGACTCTTTTTTGTAGGCATAAATTAAAAGAATAATGCTTCCTCTGCTCCACTGAGGTGACACCTGCGGTAACTAGTTAGGATGGTCCCGTCTACAAGATTGTGACATCAGACACCAACAGATTGCTGATTACCTAGCGGAGCTAGCATTTCGAAAGAAGGAAGGAAGATCATTCTTCAGCGTCCCGTCGGGAAAGAGGTCATCAGAGACGGTGCAGTAGCTAGATTTAGTGAAGGGTGGGTGCGAAATACGCCATGCCCTTTCAAAGTAGCCATCCCGGCAATTGCCTTAAGCGAATTAGGAAAATTACAGATATCCTAAATTTGGTTGGCCAGATTGGGATTTGAACCGTAGTCCTACAGACTGCGAGTCCAGTGAGGTAGCATTCAGAAAACTTAGCAACGGGAAGAGCATCAAAGCTATCACGCGAAAATATGCAGAGCTTCAAGCGGGAAAGCAGGACTTTACACAAGTGGGAGTGTTAAGAAGTGGCAATGCTGTGTAAATGGACTGATACCGATGCAGTACTGTGTCAGGGAAACAAGAGTTATGAGCGTTTTGACTTCGACTGTTATGAGATGTGCAACGTCTGGTCAACTGTTCCCATAGACATTTAAAGACAGCTTATCCCTCTGTAAAGACGACTTTTCTTAGTAGTTTATTACTACAGAGAGAGTAGTTAAAGAGAACGTGAGACTGTGAAGCCACAGAATAAACCGCAGAGACGCATCATATTAGCGTTTATAGGAAACGTGTATTATTAGTAAGTAATTAACGCTTTTCAGATGCCAGACAAATACTCTTCCAGGACGGACAAATAGTTACCGTTACATCAGCGATAAGAGTTACACAAGGTACCCCGGCTCCCAACAAATTCAGACATGCACAGAACTGTTCCGAGAAAAGGCTGCACAAATTCCAAGGGATCTGTGGTTCTTGTGAGGCAATTTCAAGAAGATGACGTACTGAAATTGATACTTTTTCAGATTTGCAACGGACAATTACCTACGAGCTCGAACAGAATTGTGTGAAGATACGATTCGAAGAAGTTTCTCAAGTCTTCCACATTATTTAAGTCAATGAACTAAGTCTGAGTCTGGGAAGACTGAAGTACGAGGAAGATCTTCGTACGAGAAATGAAGAGTGGCTTCCAACAAATGTAATTAATAATGCTACAGACGTGTGTGAAAATGCAGTTAGGAACGTAGGAAGTGGTAAGTGGTACCACACTGCAGTGTCATAAACGACTCGTTACGTTACTACAGTTTACTACCAGTGGAAGGATTTCCACAAATTCCAACTAGTGTATAGACTGACAACTATAAATCTAGTGCCTCTTTTCATGTTTCAGTTCAAAGTAGGTCAAATAAAGCTATATTCAACTAATCTCGTACTTCGTTATGTACGATTATACTTCTTACCTTTTGGTTCTTCTGATTAAGAAACTGTGATTATAAAACAGCACAAAGTAAATGATATACCAGTTACCAACAGCATCATTCAAAACCATGAAACTTTTAAGACATTTATTCATATTGCACATTTTTGTTCCTCAACCTTGGGATTGCCCTTTCCATAATTGCTTCAGGATTTACACACACTAGGAACACATCTGTGTAAAGAGCACATCAAAAGAATGTTGTTTGTGAAACAAAACTTCTCATACGCCTAAGTGTTTACACTGAGTAAACAATGAAATTCATTTGAATTAAGCGACTGAATAATATCATTACAAACCATGTGGCGTTTTTTACTTTTAATACATGATAGCAGCTGGACACCATCTTTCACGCTTATTGATATGGAAAAGTTGTTTTCAACGGGTGCATAAGATGCGTTCCGTGCTACATTCGCAATGTTTTATTTATCAGAGTTTTATGTATCAGAGTTTTATGTATCAGAGTTTTCATCATTTGTTAAAATACCACACCTGATTGATTCTTGCTCACATGTATTGATCATAGCATTGAGGCAAGAATGTGCATAAGACACGTTCGAGCACCTTCTTAAATTCAACATATTGTTCCGTTTTATGTGTTCCACAATTTTTGACGCCTGTTAAAATTTCATTTTCCACTATTTAAAATTCCATTTGTGGCTATTTAAATGTCAAGATTTTAATGAGTCGTTGTATGAGTATGTTAAAAGCACAATAATTACACATATTAAGAGGTAAGACATATTTGTTCCAACGTACTATGAGACTGCTTGTGTTCTGTAATCTTGACAGTTGCGAAGGGTAAAAAGAATGAAGTAAGAGGAGTAGGTAAAACTACTCAATTTGTTCTTATTCATGGACCTACTTTATTTTGTGGTGCGAAGTTAAATTTTTCTTTAATGAAAGTTTCTTCTTCTTCCAGTTTGGGTAACGGATGGATAACTGTAGCTTTCGTTGCTTGTAACAATGCAGGTAGAGCAGGTTTGCAATCTTTGAAACTAGGGAAATCCTAGCTTACCGTACTATTCCTGTTTCTGAGATTATTATTGCTAGTGAGGGTTCCTACCTTTTACCGCACGGGAGTTTGTCTTTGTCTTGTCGTAGACAAGGCTCTGGCTTGCGTAGAGCAGGCTACGGAAGCAGCGTAGTCGTTGTCGGATCCTGCTTGGCAGTCGTCACGTGAGTCAGCAAGTAAGCTTACAGCCAGTTTTACTCCGTGTGAGACGGGCTTTAGGCACTCACTTGTATTACGATGGTATCGCCAGCGCGTCTTTTTTATTCGTGGCCACTGGGCAGTTCTTGTCCACGGATGTGCCATCGGACGCTCGTTAAAGAAGCGGGGGATTGGCGTCTCTTTTTTGTTGGGTCTGTTGGGATTCTGCGGAAGACCTCGGCCGCTTCTGCGGGGCGCGGACACGCGGCGGAAGCGCGCGCTTCGCGGCGAGGCGGGCAGCGACCACGTTACAGCTCGTCGCCGGTGCCCACAGGAAGGCCGGCGCGCTCTGTTAATTTGTTTGAGCCGCTGTTGCGGCTGTTTTGCGCGGAAAAGCCGTGTAGGCGAGGCAGCACGGCCAGGGCGGCGGCCATTCTGTGCAAATGCGCGCCCCTACATCTCCGTGAGCGATGCGCGACAGCCGCGTGCGGTACGTGCCGCTCCTGCCAACGACCAAGCTGCAGTGCCACCATCGCCGGCCGGTAAGTGTTCAGATGGTCTTCATTCCGCTGCTAAACGTCGAGAAAGTCGTCGATTCTTCTCCTGAAAATTTAACGTCCAAAACATTTACAGGAGAGTTCTCTGCAGATTCCGTCGCGTGGATCGCTATAAAAATCACTGACAACGTTTGAAGTGGGTACACTGCGTAAACTCTCCAGTACATGGCGCAATCCTGAAATCGTGGAAGTACTAGCCATTCTCTGTGTACAAGTATAAAGAGCCCTATCGCATCCAGACCACTATTGCGGTAACAGCTGAAGACGAGACTTCGCAATCTGTCGAGGAGCGTGCAGGCGATCCGCCTATGAAATCCTGCCGCTGGATGCCAGAATACTTCTGGTACAGAGTGTTGCAATACCGCAATCCATCATACCGTCCAGCTGGATTTCTACATGTCATGACAACGCTGTGTTCCTGTTGTCATCAAGGCAGGTAGGCTCCAGTCACAACATACGACAGTATGCTGGAAGGTAATGCACACGTGTTTGTAGAACGCGAGTGAAATGCCCTTGAGAAACTCCCCAGGTTGTATGTGGAAGGTAACTTCGCCCTGTATACTCATGCGCAGTCCGGTGTATTTTGATTATCGGAAGCATGGAGACGCGTTCTAGTGCTATGTCAACGCGGTTAAACAGCGTGCTGTTATCGGATTCTTAACCGCTGAAGAAGTGACTCCTAGGGACATTCGTCGTCGTTTAAAGGCTTTTTATGGTGATGATACTGCGGATAGGTCTACTGTAGATCGACAGGTAGTAAAATTTCGTGGTTGTGAGCCTGGGAAAGGCGTAGTTGTTGATTAAACACACAGCGGACGTCCGATCACTATCATACACGATAGACACCGGAAACTCGTCAATCTGATTCAAAATGCCAGGCGAATCACTGAAAAGCCTATTGCAAACCACATTGGAATATTCAAGGAATGTGTTGGCTTCGTTGTTGAACAATACTCTTCTTACTTGACAGCGCTCATGCATACGCCTCGCACTCAACTGAAGAGGCTCTGCAAAACGTGAAGTCTGACCCCATTCCACGTCCGCCCCCGGTAGCTGACTGGTCAGCGCCACATACTGTCAATCCTAAGGGCCGGGTCCGATTCCCGGCTGGGTCGGAGATTTTCTCCGCTCAGGGATTGGGTGTTGTGTTGTCCTAATCATCATCATTTCATCCCCATCGAGGCGCAAGTAACCGAAGTGGCGTCAAATCGAAAGACTTGCACCGGGCGAGCGGTCTACCCGACGGGAGGCCCTCGTCACACGACATTATTATAATTACCCCATTCCACACCCTCCCTACTCCCTCGATCTTGCACCTTCCAATTTTCATTCTTCACTGTACTCAAGAGAAGCGTCTACTCAGTACACCTCAAATGATGAGGTGAAGGCAACTGTCAAGTCCAGGATTCGAGAAAAGTGACGGAATAAAACAGCTTGTTATACGTTAGTAGAAATATGTTAGTCTTAACGGTGACTTTGTTGAAAAGTAAATATAGATTTTGAAGCTTAAGAATAGTACTTTAGCGTACTTTTTGCCCGATCTTTGAAATTGTTTTTGATCGCGTTCTACGGGCTGTGTATATTACTTTTCAGCCTATCCTCGTGGCTCGTCGGACTGACTGCAAGTGCTCACCACTCAGCCACTAGCAGTACTTGTATTTGTATTTCAACTGGTACCAGCAATCCTGACTACAGCAGCCACCCACGCAGTCTCCATGTCAGCTATCTGTCCAATGTGGAGTCGAGCAGTTTCAACCTTGTCTAGCAGCATCATCAGTTAGCCACGTATCTACAAACCTGCACTAGACGCCATGATTCCGGGTATCAAGCTCGTGTCTCCAAGTGAGGAATATACATACCGTGTCTTTGTCTGCCGTTCTGGGCGATTCCAAGAGGTCCTGGTTTTAGTGCAGGACATCTACACACCTGACTTGATGCCCATGGCCATCACTGCGTAACCTCGACGATTGCCGTGCGAGCCTGCCCTGCGTCAGAACGACCACCTCTGCAGCCACTCTTGATGAGGCAGCACCGCACCGTCTAACAAACGTACCCAGTGTCGCGGGGCCAAGCACGCTACCAGGAGCAGTACTGCTTAGATGACCACATGCGCCATCGACACACCGTCGACAACACTTGTACGGAAATCATGCTGGATAAAGAATGTTTGTACTGAATGAGACCGCCTCTGCAACTGTGTGGTCATCACGACTGGGTCGCGAGGAGTGGCGGCGCGGTTTGAGACGCCATGACACGGATTACACGGCCCCTCCCACCGGAGGTTCGTATCCTCCCTCGGGCATGGGTGTGTGTGTGTTGTTCTCAGCAGTTTGGACCCTTCGGAATTCACACACATTTGAACATTTTTGTCATTACGACTGACCATCATGCAGTGGACCTGAGTTCGATTCCTGGTATTGCCAGAGAGTTTTCTTTGTTGGAAGAACTGGTACTGGGTGCACTCAGCCTCTTGGCAACAACTGAGGTGGCGTTTTCAAGGTCAAGAAACTCTAAGACTTCCAAGAGAGCAGTCCGATGACGCCATTGGCAGAGAATGATATGGCGGTCAGTCAGGCCCGATTGTCACGTCAAGGACCATACCGCCGAACTTTATATTGAATGGCCCACCTGATTCCGCACTCGCGGTGGTACTGGTAGAACACAACACACAGTCCCACAAACACCATTCTGGCGCAGAAGCACACCTGCTCGCTAGTTGTGGTGTCTGGATTGCTAGTACCGTTAAAGAGTGGCTTCCATGGAAGAGCTAGAAAACAATCGTACGCCAGTATCCCAAATAGCTTAGACTGTTTCTTAAGTGCGTGTTTGTGTGTGTTATGTCATGCTAAGAGCGAAGTAGACTGCAACAAAGCCGGCCGCGGTGGCCGAGCGGTTCTAGGCGCTTCAGTCCGGAACCGCGCAACTGCTACGGTCGCGGGTTCGACTCGTGCCTTGGGCATGGACGTGTGTCATGTTGTCAGGCTAGTTAGGTTTCAAATGGTTCAAATGGCTCTGAGCACTATGGGACTTTACATCTGAGGTCATCAGTCCCCTAGAACTTAGAACTACTTAAACCTAACTAACCTAAGGACATCACAAAAATCCATGCCCGAGGCTGGATTCGAACCTGCGACCGTAGCAGTCGCGCGGTTCCGGACTGCAGCGCCTGGAACCGCGTGGCCACCACGGTCGGCTTACTTAGGTTTAAGTAGTTCTAAGTTCTAGGGGACTGATGACCTCAGATGTTAAGTTCCGTAGTGTTCGGAGCCATTTGAACCATTTTGAACTGCAACAAAACTGCAATACGTGTTTCCCGTAAGAGACATCAGGCGCATTTTTTGTGATGTTTCGATAGTTTTTTCAGTTTCTTTTAGGCATTGTGTAGAAGGAATGTCTCGTGTCGTGTGTTTTACGTGATAGTCAGTGTCAATGGAAAAGACTTATTTCTTTCTTGTTAGATTGCGTATGAGGAATTTTTGTTACCATTGGGTAGAGTAGTCCAAAATTTGTCAGACGCATTATCTGCTTTAATGTTAACACTGGCAACAAAACACTAAGGATAAACGGTGATGCAGTAGCGACTGATTAACGCTTGTGCACGGCATTGGCTGGTGGACAGCGCTGTGTGGGCGGGCGTACAAGTCGGGCACGTTTAACATTCCTTCACTGAGCCTCTTGAAGGTATTAGGACTGTTGCTACGTAGCTTACTCCCGATCAATAAATAACAACAAGAGACACCGAAAGATTGGAAAAACATTTGTCCGCAATGTCTTCCCTTAAGTCTTCACTCTGTATCGTGCGCCATTTCGCTTGTCTGCTGCCACCAACACAAATCACTTGCAGAAATTATAGTGGTAATTCTTCGTGTGTGTTTCTTGCCCTCGTAATACATATAATTAAATCGAATATCGCATTGGACTCCTCAACCCACTGTCCACATAAAAAGGAAAGAGATACATCTGAGACATATTTCGTAATATTTAATACATTTATTAATTTAATCCCGGTAATCTACCAAAAAACCTTCAAATGTTAAGTAAATGTTCTACATAAACCATGAAATAAAATGCTAAGTGTTCATCTGTGAGAAAGAAAAGAATGCATAGCATTCATAGGAGGCTTACTATTACGACATTTTTTAAAAAGTCAAGTCTCTGTAGTTAAAGATTCAACATCCAGCATCTTGTGTGAATGTACTCAATTCGTCAGACAATTTATGCTGTGTCTAAGTACGAAAAACAATGCTTTTAGATACTCTACTATAACTTGAAATTTCTCTGCCACCCACAAAATGATTATATGGGCAGCTTAGGAAACACAGTGCACGAAGTACTAAAAGTATCAGGAAGATACTGTCGAAAGAGTTTAGATCTTCCACTGAAAACACAAAGAGTAATAGAGAAACTGTATTTACAAAATAACCAACGATAAAAAGTCGTGATTACGAAGTAGAAGATCTAAGGACGACAGGCATGAGAGTAAATGCGTTGTGTAGACTGTTGTAGTGGCAGCATTTTCCAATAATTCTGAAAAAAGTAATGACTGGAGCCCTAGAGTACGCATCTGACTGTGTGAATATGTACCCCCGATCTGGTCGCGTCTGAACTCCAGAGAATACTAACTGTTAAAATGTAATGTTGATGCATTAAGTCGCTCTGAAAGCGGTGCTGATATTCAAGACAATAAAAGCGGGTTAAAAGTTGTGAGCTATCTGGGGAAGTTAACCTTGCATTACTGAGCAACTGTTTCACCAGGTATCCAGTCTAGCTTACCAAATTCCCAACCAGACTAACATTAATTATAATCTTTTAATAGTCATCTTCGACAATCGGTGATATACACTCCTGGAAATAGAAAAAAGAACACATTGACGCCGGTGTGTCAGACCCACCATACTTGCTCCGGACACTGCGAGAGGGCTGTACAAGCAATGATCACACGCACGGCACAGCGGACACACCAGGAACCGCGGTGTTGGCCGTCGAATGGCGCTAGCTGCGCAGCATTTGTGCACCGCCGCCGTCAGTGTCAGCCAGTTTGCCGTGGCATACGGAGCTCCATCGCAGTCTTTAACACTGGTAGCATGCCGCGACAGCGTGGACGTGAACCGTATGTGCAGTTGACGGACTTTGAGCGAGGGCGTATAGTGGGCATGCGGGAGGCCGGGTGGACGTACCGCCGAATTGCTCAACACGTGGGGCGTGAGGTCTCCACAGTACATCGATGTTGTCGCCAGTGGTCGGCGGAAGGTGCACGTGCCCGTCGACCTGGGACCGGACCGCAGCGACGCACGGATGCACGCCAAGACCGTAGGATCCTACGCAGTGCCGTAGGGGACCGCACCGCCACTTCCCAGCAAATTAGGGACACTGTTGCTCCTGGGGTATCGGCGAGGACCATTCGCAACCGTCTCCATGAAGCTGGGCTACGGTCCCGCACACCGTTAGGCCGTCTTCCGCTCACGCCCCAACATCGTGGAGCCCGCCTCCAGTGGTGTTGCGACAGGCGTGAATGGAGGGACGAATGGAGACGTGTCGTCTTCAGCGATGAGAGTCGCTTCTGCCTTGGTGCCAATGATGGTCGTATGCGTGTTTGGCGCCGTGCAGGTGAGCGCCACAATCAGGACTGCATACGACCGAGGCACACAGGGCCAACACCCGGCATCATGGTGTGGGGAGCGATCTCCTACACTGGCCGTACACCACTGGTGATCGTCGAGGGGACACTGAATAGTGCACGGTACATCCAAACCGTCATCGAACCCATCGTTCTACCATTCCTAGACCGGCAAGGGAACTTGCTGTTCCAACAGGACAATGCACGTCCGCATGTATCCCGTGCCACCCAACGTGCTCTAGAAGGTGTAAGTCAACTACCCTGGCCAGCAAGATCTCCGGATCTGTCCCCCATTGAGCATGTTTGGGACTGGATGAAGCGTCGTCTCACGCGGTCTGCACGTCCAGCACGAACGCTGGTCCAACTGAGGCGCCAGGTGGAAATGGCATGGCAAGCCGTTCCACAGGACTACATCCAGCATCTCTACGATCGTCTCCATGGGAGAATAGCAGCCTGCATTGCTGCGAAAGGTGGATATACACTGTACTAGTGCCGACATTGTGCATGCTCTGTTGCCTGTGTCTATGTGCCTGTGGTTCTGTCAGTGTGATCATGTGATGTATCTGACCCCAGGAATGTGTCAATAAAGTTTCCCCTTCCTGGGATAATGAATTCACGGTGTTCTTATTTCAATTTCCAGGAGTGTATATATATAAAGAGAATTTAAATAAAAAGAAATAAATCAGTTTATATTTGAACATTTATTTTAACATTGTTCATTGTTCTGTTAAAATTTCAGCATATTAAACTTGATTCATAACTAAACTGGTGCCTGATTTAGGATTGTGAAAATGTGAGTTTGTAATCTTACGGAACACATCAAATATGGAGCCAAGACTGGGTGACTGCATACAACACTGCATTCATAAAATAACAAACGAAGAACGTTGAAACATATGCAAGAGGTAATTAACCACAACCACCCGATTCAATTTTCAGCCAAAGAAGTTATGTTCGTAGCACAGTCCTGTCTGTCATGAAATTACCACACACTGGTATACTAAATTCTTACTAACTCTCCGTGAAATCTTCCTGAAAAGAATAGCTGAGGGCTACTTTGATGATTACACCACATGCTTCATGTGGTCAATTTGGTTTACAGAAAGAGTGTAACTCCACAATAATTTTGATAATTAATATAAATTACATCGAAACGCAGTTTAAAAAAGAAAAACCTCGAACTGGTTACTATCGTCTTACTATTAACCTGATGGGTCAAACAATTGTAGAAGCACGTGGTACTGGTCTTACAAAGTACACCCCACATTTGAACATAAGGAAAATTTGCTATATTGAAATATATTGTCAAGACGAGACGTTATAATCTCACGCACATTCGCATTTAAGATTGATGATCTTAGTTAGAGTTACGGATCATCACGTGGTTCCACTTTACTCACAAAGTAGTGACAAAGCAACTACTGGAAGATATTCTGAACTTCACACTCGAAATACACTGCGTTGCAATTTAAGATAACATTAGATATTTTAGATATAAACTTGAAATAAAGGTGATTAAATTTTCAGTTAGGCTCAACTTAAGAAATCCATTGTCCTACAGACTTAGCAGAGACGCGCTTAGCCGGAGATCTTACCACTTCAGACGCTCGCCGCGGACAGACTGCTGTGGGTCCCTACCGAGGGTGCTTCACAGATACAAACGGAAGTGACCAGAGAGGCAGCTTCCTATACCAACATGAGAAGGGACGGACAGGATCATACTCAGAATAGAAACCTCTTTGCTTTTAGAAAGCGTAGCTACCTGTTCCGACGTTGGTCCTACTGTTCTCTAGCAGACAGGCTTGTCTGCAACTAGAAATACATTTGCTCATTCATTCTTTCACACAGAAGGGAAGGGGGATGACAGTATCTTATCATATACAGTATATAAAAGAAAGCGGATGTAGGTTCCGTATGAGATTGTGTGACATAAATTACATATAAACTGTGTTTTAAAGTGTAGTAGTGTGACACATCGTTCTTGATTATGTGTAAAAGTAACATGTTCCACTGCTCAGTCTCCTCCCAGATAGAATCAGAAACACCACAGTAAATTTAGAAGTGCAATATATGCTGTAAATGACAACAGATTTAAGAAATTAACATGAAAGGAATCCAACAGAGACCTTTCGCATAGCAATTAATAATGAAAACTGCATTTAACACTTAAATAATTGGTGTTTTACTTTGAACTACTAGAGATAGGACAGGTACTTTAGTAACTTCTGCAAAAATGATTAGCATTTGAACCATTTCGGCCCGCGGGTTCAAGGTCAACATCGATAACAGGGCTGAACACAACCTACGGGTAAAATGTGCCTGCAGCTCTCGTTGTCATTGTGATCCGAAGGTAATGGATCAGTGTGACTTGGGCAGGGCAGGCGTGCAGGACGCCTCGCAGACGTATGCACGAGCCGTACCGTCAGATCAGTGACTTTGAAAGAGGGCGCATTATTGTCATGAGAGAACGTGATGCATCCATCCGGGTAATTGCTGCTCGTGTGGGACGAAGTGTTTCGACAGTGCAACGGGTGCTGTGCCGAATGGTTCACGGAAGGCCGCTGACACGTCGAGATGGGTCAGATCACACCACCCAGACTACTCACCGAGATGACCGACACTTCATCCGAATGGCAATGCAGGACAGATCTACGTCCTCCTCGGCTCTGGCGCATCAGTGGAACAGTGTAACACATCGTGCACTATCAGGGATGACAGTCCGTCACCGTTTATTACGTCATGGGTAATGTGGCGTCGTCTACTTCTCCGCCTACATTTGACGAATGTGCAGAAACATGCAGGACGGCAATAGAGTATGGAACAACGTCACTGGGGAGAGGAATGACATCAGATAGTTTTTTCGGAAGAATCCAGGCCCCATTTGTCTGAAAATGATGGCCGCATTTTGGTTAGCTGCCGACAGAGGGAGCTGCATCACAGTGCCTGCAGTCACACAAGACAAATAGCGCCAACTCAAGGCTTTAAGGTGCGGGGTGACGTTGTGTACAACCACAAGTCACAGTTGGTATCCACGACACTGTGATCAGTGAGACGTACGTGAATGACATCCTGCGACCCGTAGCCATACCCTTTCTCTAGAACACCCCAGACACCACTTTTTAGCGAGACAGTGCACGGCGGAATGGTGCTGCACGAACACGTGACTTCTTGGTGTCACAGGACGTCAGTCTTTTGCCCTGCCCCATCACGTTACCAAACCTGTCACCAATCGAAAATACACTCCTGGAAATGGAAAAAAGAACACATTGACACCGGTGTGTCAGACCCACCATACTTGCTCCGGACACTGCGAGAGGGCTGTACAAGCAATGATCACACGCACGGCACAGCGGACACACCAGGAACCGCGGTGTTGGCCGTCGAATCGCGCTAGCTGCGCAGCATTTGTGCACCGCCGCCGTCAGTGTCAGCCAGTTTGCCGTGGCATACGGAGCTCCATCGCAGTCTTTAACACTGGTAGCATGCCGCGACAGCGTGGACGTGAACCGTATGTGCAGTTGACGGACTTTGAGCGAGGGCGTATAGTGGGCATGCGGGAGGCCGGGTGGACGTACCGCCGAATTGCTCAACACGTGGGGCGTGAGGTCTCCACAGTACATCGATGTTGTCGTCAGTGGTCGGCGGAAGGTGCACGTGCCCGTCGACCTGGGACCGGACCGCAGCGACGCACGGATGCACGCCAAGACCGTAGGATCCTACGCAGTGCCGTAGGGGACCGCACCGCCACTTCCCAGCAAATTAGGGACACTGTTGTTCCTGGGGTATCGGCGAGGACCATTCGCAACCGTCTCCATGAAGCTGGGCTACGGTCCCGCACACCGTTAGGCCGTCTTCCGCTCACGCCCCAACATCGTGCAGCCCGCCTCCAGTGGTGTCGCGACAGGCGTGAATGGAGGGACGAATGGAGACGTGTCGTCTTCAGCGATGAGAGTCGCTTCTGCCTTGGTGCCAATGATGGTCGTATGCGTGTTTGGCGCCGTGCAGGTGAGCGCCACAATCAGGACTGCATACGACCGAGGCACACAGGGCCAACACCCGGCATCATGGTGTGGGGAGCGATCTCCTACACTGGCCGTACACCACTGGTGATCGTCGAGGGGACACTGAATAGTGCACGGTACATCCAAACCGTCATCGAACCCATCGTTCTACCATTCCTAGACCGGCAAGGGAACTTGCTGTTCCAACAGGACAATGCACGTCCGCATGTATCCCGTGCCACCCAACGTGCTCTAGAAGGTGTAAGTCAACTACCCTGGCCAGCAAGATCTCCGGATCTGTCCCCCATTGAGCATGTTTGGGACTGGATGAAGCGTCGTCTCACGCGGTCTGCACGTCCAGCACGAACGCTGGTCCAACTGAGGCGCCAGGTGGAAATGGCATGGCAAGCCGTTCCACAGGACTACATCCAGCATCTCTACGATCGTCTCCATGGGAGAATAGCAGCCTGCATTGCTGCGAAAGGTGGATATACACTGTACTAGTGCCGACATTGTGCATGCTCTGTTGCCTGTGTCTATGTGCCTGTGGTTCTGTCAGTGTGATCATGTGATGTATCTGACCCCAGGAATGTGTCAATAAAGTTTCCCCTTCCTGGGACAATGAATTCACAGTGTTCTTATTTCAATTTCCAGGAGTGTATATGTGGTGTGGTGGAAGGACAGGTGCAGCGCTATGACGCAGTGACAATCACCACAGATGAACTTTGGAAGCAAGTGAATGCAACATGGATGGCTGTACCATAGGACGCCACTTGCGCCTTATCCTTGTCATCAAGCAAGGAACAAGTTGTCAGGCCCCTTGCGACCTTTGTGCCTAGGATGCAACAGGACACACACTGAACCGAAATGGCTGAAATGCTAATCACTTCTGCAGAATATACTAATGTACATGTCCTGTGAATATGAACGTCCTATCTCTAGTCATTCAAGACGCTCTGTGTCTTCTGAATGTGACTGTCGTTCAATTTGTAACAGAAAACAACAACTACTGAGAACAAACAAAAGTTATATTCTTTAAAGAAAATTATAGGCAATGCGCCTCGTAGTTTATCCTCACACATAATTAAACATAGTTCTGGTACGTATGGAAGTTACTTTTATTTCCGAAAGAAGGAGATACAAAGCCGGTAGATAAAAGTAAACTTAAAACGAAAAGTATGAAACTTCTATAAAGAGGCAAAAATGATAACACAAAACATGTCTCAGAGTTGACGCATACCATTACACATAAACGTATCACTACCGCATATTAACTGCTAACTGACTTAAAAATCAATATTAAGGCAATAATCCCAGCTTGCTGTAACGAGAAATACAACTCAAAATGGATACAAATCTACGACTGACCAGTACATAATTTAAATAACTTTTTGTGACAATGTTGGCTCTGGGTCTGTGCAGTGCTGCTTCTTAGGTGATAGCTCCGCGTCTCCGCCACCTCGCTCCGTCATCCGGCTATTGCCTTCTATAGAACTCCGAACTGGCTGACGACTCGAAAGTTCTTGGACGACTACATGAAAAAGACTTTTCCTAGAAATATTAATAAAAAGATTCTTCGCCCTTCTCTCTTCACTCAGCAGCAATTTGAAATTAATGTCGTTCCTCACTTATAGTTGAAATTACTATTTTGCCGGGGAATAATAGAAACACATGTAACCTGTCACAAGGTACGGCACCCTCATAAGCCACTACTGGGCCCATTACAGATAGCCGCTATGCAAAACACACGGTGCTCCTATTCTCGCGCAAGATGGAATACTCCGATGTGTCACGTGATTGGTAATTGAACAGACATTGTATTGGACGTAGGCGTTACAGTCCAACGCGGGATGGAAAAGTCACGCGACATCAGAGCATTAACTCTCAACTGAACCGTGGGTTGACGCACTTAGTATTTCATCTCCTAGATCCCACAAGCAACGGAATTTTCATGTCCAAACTCTTCACACGGCCTTGTGACCCCCTCTGTTGTGACAAAACCAACACCACCACCAGGGTCAGAGGCTGTGGGAAACACAGTGTTGAACATAGAAATTGCTGTAGACTAACGGGAACTGGCAAACTGCCTTAAAAACGAGAACCAACTCTCTTTATGAGGTACAGAAGCCACCGCCCCATAAAGTGTGCTTCTATTCGCCTGAAGCCAGCAGCCATAGAGACAACATTGACTGCAGGCACAAATGACGGTTGCAGCGAGGTGAAAGATCGCTCCGACTCTTGAGTGAGAGTAGACGTTGATACAAGAGAGCTGCAAGTTCGTCGAGTAATCGCTGAGGCGAAGAACCCTTTTCAATCCTAAATGGACCTACACAGGAACAAAGACTGTGATCCCTTACACAGATGGTGACAAGAGGACCGGTGAAACGGGCAGCCAGTTCGGAGCGGCTGGTAATTACGGAGTAGATCGAGCGAACAACTGACCAGAAGTGAAGTCCAGGATGCTGAGTTGATGGTCATAAGGCGCAATAAATCCGTGCAGAAAGTACAGAGAAAATTGAGCTCATAATCATCTTATGGCTCCTCGACAAAGGCTTCATGGACTAAACGAGAGAGTGACAGACAAGCGGCCGACCACTGGATTTATCAGTGGCGTTCGTACAGTGTCAGTGGCCAAGCCCACCACGCATGACGGTAGTGCCCTCCATGTGATCGTGTGCCAGCTCCATGATTTAATTACACGAAGAGAGTCATCTTTTTTTTTAAATATAAAAATAATTCAATCTGTTTTTCTTGCGCGAATGTGTGATCTTTTTTTAGGAAATTTTTCATCTTGCCTGTGAAAGATGTAACAAAACGTGTTGTTGTTGTTGTTTTTGTTGTGGTGGTCTGCAGTCCAAAGACTGGTTTGATGCAGCTCTCCATGCTACTCTATCCTACGCAAGCCCCATCATCTCCGAGTAACTACTGCGACCTACATCCTTCTGAATCTGCTTAGTATATTCATCTCTTGGTCTCTGTCTACGATTTCTGCCCTCCACGCCTCTCTCTAATGCTTATCTATCCTATGCAAGCCCCTTAAACACCGAGTAACTAATGCGACCTACATCCTTCTGAATCTGCTTAGTGTATTCATCTCTTGGTCTCCCTCTACGATTTCTGCCCTCCACGCCACTCTCTAATATTAAATTGGTGATCCCTTGATGCCTCAGAACGTGTTCTACAAACCGATCCCTTCTTCTAGTCAAGTTGTTCCACCAATTCTTCTTCTCCCCAATTATATTCAGTGCGTCCTCATTATTTACGTGATCTACCCATCTAATCTTAAGCATTCTTCTGTACCACCACATTTCAAAAGCTTCTATTTGTTTCTCGTCTAAACTGCTTATCGACCATGTTTTACTTCCATACATGACTATATTGCATACAAATACATTCAAAAAAGACCTCCTAACATTTGCCGGACAGTGTGGCCGAGCGGTTCTAGGCGCTTCAATCTGGAACAGCACTGCTGCTACGGTCGCAGGTTCAAATCCTGCCTCGGGTATGGATGTGTGTGATGTCCTTAGGATTGTTAGGTTTAAGTAGTTCTAAGCTCTAGAGGTCTGATGACCTCAGATGTTAAGTCCCATAGTGCTCAGAGCCATTTGAACCAGTTTTGAACTTCCTGACATTTAAATCTATATTTGATGTTAACGAATTTCTCTTCTTCAGAAACGCTTTCCTTGCCATCGCCGATCTACATTTTATATCCGCTCTGCTTCGTCCATCATCAGTTATTTTAATCCCAAATAGCAATACTCCTCTACTGCTTTAAGTGTCTCACTCCTAATCTTATTCCCTCAACGTCGCCTGATTTAATTCCATTACATTCCATTACCTTCGTTTTGCTTTTGTTAATGTCCATTTTATATTCTGCTTTCAAGACACTATCCATTCCGTTTAACTGTTATTCCAAGTCCTTTGCTGTTTCTGACAGAATTACAATGTCGTCGATAAACATCAAGATTTAATTGCTACTCCAAAATTTTTCTTTTGTTTCCTTTACTGCTTGCTTGATATACAGATTGAATAACATAGGCGATAGGTTACAGCCTTAACTCACTCCCCTCTCAACCAGTACTGCCCTTTCGTGCCCCTCGATTCTTATATCTGCCATCTGGTTTCTGCACAAATTGTAAATAGCCTTTCGCTGCCTGTATTTTAACCCTGCCATCTTCAAAATTTGAAGGCGAGTATACCAATCTACATTGTCAAAAGCTTTCTCTAAATCTACAAATGAACGTCTAGAAACGTAGGTTGCCTTTCCTTAACCTCTCTTCTAAGAAAAGTCGTAGGGTTAGTATTGCCTCGCATGTTACTGCATTTCTCCGGAATCCAAACTGATATTCCCCGAGGTCGGCTTCTATCAGATTGCCATTCGTCTGTACAGAGTACGTGTTAGTATTTTGCAGCCGTGACTTATTCAACTGATAGTTCGCTTATTTCCACACCTGTCATCACCTTCTTTCTTTGATAATGGAATTATTATACTCTTCTTGGAGTCTGAGGGTATTTCGGGTGTCTCATACATCTGGCTCACCAGATGAAAGAGTATGTACAGTGAATTTACATGAAAGACGTCAGAGAAATCAGCCTGTGACTCAGATGAATCAGAGGTATTAAATGTCATATGTTTATATAAAAGAAAATTCAAGAAATACACTGCATTTTTTTCTCAGCCGAAAACAACGCTACGAATGCGAAACATTACGTATGTATTATTTGAAGCCTTCTGAGTGATCGTGGTAAGTTTGCGCCACTTCCGACGGATAGCATAGCTCCAAGATAGTTTGAAAATGGCGGAGCGCACCATTCAGCGCGCAATGTTGAACGTTGGGCCCCGCAGCAGACGACCGCTACGTGTTTCCATATTGACCAATCGACAAGGGTCAATTACGACTGCAGTGGGCACAGAATCAACGGGATTGGACCGCGGATTAATGGGCACTTTTCACGTGGGCAGATAAATCACATATATTGTTACACCAGATCGATGTTCATCTCCATCGAGGTGAACGGCAGCTCGAAAAATGCACCACGCCACGTACGCGGGCTGATGGGAGCAGTAGCGCTATGATAGACGTTCTCCTGCGTTTTCATGGGGCCTGTAGTAGTAATCGAAGACACGGTGACGGCCGTGGACCACCTACACCCCTTTACCCTTGATGCTTTCCCCGACGGCGTCAGTATAATTGTCCGGGTCTCAAAGCCATATTCGTGCTCCAGTGGTCTGAGGAGCATGACAGTGAACTCATGTTGATGTATTGGCCACAAAATCTGCATGAAGTGAATTCTTCTTTGGATCATTACAACGTACACAAATCATCGGCCTGTTATTTGCGGGAATTACATGACTTGTGCTTAGATATCCACTACTAAGTACATCACAAGTCTGCCAACGAAGTGTAGAATAGATTATACATACACTCGATTATGTACTGCGTTCCAAAGATGACCCAACAAGCTATTAAGCAGGTGTTTATAATGTTTTGGTTCGTCGGTGTATAATCTATACTGAGATCAAATTTTTCCATTATTATACATTGAATTCTTGTCATGAAATGCGACTGTGTTTGAAAGGTAGTTCGAAGAATTGGGTAATTTACGCAGTATTTACCGCCTATAAAGCAAGGAATGACAATGTTGCCTTGATTATACCCTGGTACCTAGTGAAGATGTTTCGTAATGTTATGTTTCGTGCAGTTTATACTGAAGTTCATGGGCTATGATGATATGACTACACTTTCTCATTTGATTTTGTTTCTTCTTCCTTCCATAACGCGCTGCGCACGTAACTGCTGGTCTTTTGATATTAGTCGAAAGACACCGACCAATGACACTGTTTGAAGAAGAAAACGAACCGTATGAAATTTTAGGCTTTAAAGTTAGATCGACAGTGAAGTTACTAAAAGCAAAACTGATTGGCTCTAACAATGAATGAATTTTCAACGATTCTATCACAGGAACCACCCCAGCATTCACTTTAAGTGATTCCGTGGAACCGCAAGACAGCTTCAGAGTTTGTCCCGTAGAATATGGCTATAAATTTGTACACCTTGTCGCCAGTAAATAATACTTAACGATGGTCTGTTAGCAACCGCCTGCACACGCTCATAGGCATGACGTAAAACACATCCGTGGGAAGCCTCTTGTATTGTTCATCTGAAGGTCAGTCGTGTTTAATTTTGCCACGTTGTTGACGAGGAAGTGCCGACTGGGTCTCCTTGACATTTACCGACGCTCTTGGCTCCTAGTTCTTCCATGACACGAGATTCCGGAATTACAATGCGAGTCAAACGAATGAACTCAAAAATGGCTGCACTCCCTGCACCGTAAACTCATTACGAATGAACTACATGTAATATAGAGGTGGATATTCGATAGTTCCCTCATTACATCGCTGAACTTCTCATGAAGTTTGAGGTTATCACCGCTGTAGCCTTCCGTGCGTACACTCTGCCGGTTTTCTCTTGTGACGGCTTCTAAAAGAAGCTGTTTCTACGCTACTTCTTCTAACAATATTGCATGAACTAAAAGGATGCATCTCAACAAAGGTGACGGCAACTATGCAGAAATGTTTCATGAGCTGTGTGATGGGTTAATCTATCAGTAGGATACTATCCGTGAAGCAGAACATCTATAAACTTAGCCGGCCGGTGTGGCTGTGCGGTTCTAGGCGCTTCAGTCTGGAAAAGCGTGACCGCTACGGTCGCAGGTTCAAATCCTGCCTCGGGCACCGATGTGAGTGATGTCCTTAGGTTAGTTAGGATTAAGTAGTTGTAAGTTCAATGGGACTGATGACCTCAGATGTTAAGTCCGATAGTGCTCAGAGCCATTTGAACCATCTATAAACTTATACGTCAGTGCAGTTAAACGCAAGGTTGATAATTCTCACACGAAGTATATCACAAGATATGAATTTATGAAACTGAGTCCAGTCAGTGTAGTTAAACGCAAGGTTGATAATTCTCACACGAAGTATATCACAAGATATGAATCTATGAAACTGAGTCCAGGATCTTGCACCATACTACGTTATTAATCAACCGATCTGCACCTACGTTGCCTCAGGTAAGCACCCAGCGTTTCCACTCGATTTGGCAGCAGTTTGCCATGAATGGTAGTGAACATATAACAATTATGAGAGGACGGAAAACGTGTTAGCCCTAAACTAAAATATTCCTTACGTACAATCACATGGATAAGCGACCATTTTAAGTAGCTTTGGAAAAAGCCGGCACTCGAAGAAAGTGGTGATTGAAGAAAGACATTTTGTACCAACCGCACATCCTCGTGGTTTTAAGAACTAAGTTGTTTCCAAAATGTTTGTGCAGACGTTCCTGATCGTTTAACGAAGCTGCAGTGTACAGGACGAGTATAATGTTTCATGTTATAGGCAGCACATTAATTCTGAATTTGGCCTAAAATGCATTTGTGATTTGCACGAATCGTGTTCACTAGGTCTCTCGGAGAGCGTATGTGGTTCAAAAATGGTTCAAATGGCTCTGAGCACTATGGGACTCAACACCTGAGGTCATCAGTCCCCTAGACTTAGAACTACTTAAACGTAACTAACCTAAGGACATCACACACATCAATGCCCAAGGCAGGATTCGAACCTGCGACCGTAGCAGTCACGCGATTCCGGACTGAACTGCCTAGAACCGCACGGCCACCGCGGCCGGCAGAGTATCTGGAAAGTGGAAAGAATTCAGTGGTCATTTCATTTAAATGTGATACAACGGAATGACAAACATATGAACACTACAGTGCTGAAATGTTAATGACAATCGCGTTCTTTACGCAGAGCGCTTTCCTCGGGACCCATTCCTGCTGGAGCATTACCGACAATGGAAGATTACTACTAGCATCTACTGGGGGCTCTTCAAACTTCATGCCACCTGCTGAGCGAATGTCTGACTGAGTGCGAAGAAAATATTTGTGTTTCTGTGCAAAGTGAGTAGTTGTCCTAGGGAGTATACTTTTCACAAATGAGAATAGATAAATATATACTGATCAGCCAGAACGTTATGAACATCAACGTACTATCGATATGAAACAGACCAGGCGAAAGGAGTGACACCTGGCGAAGAATGACTGATAATCTCACACACGCACGGTGCATGTAGTAGCAGTGAACTTGCTGTCCGTGTGTAGAATAGAGAAGGCGAGCGATCTACCTGAGTTTGACCGAGGGCAGATTGTGATGGCTCGGCACGAGCATTACGGAAACTGCAGGACTTGTCGTGTGTTCGAAGAGTGCTGTAGGGTCTTCGACACGCGGCAAAACCAGGGTGAAACCACGTCTAGACGTCGTGGGATTGGGCGGCCACCCCTCATTACAGCTGTCTGACGTCGTAGGCTCGGTAGACTGGTAAAACAGGACAGGTGACGAACTGCAGCAGAACTAACATCAGACTTTAACGCTGGGAAGAGTGCACACAGTGCAGTGAACACTCCTAACAATGGGCCTCCACTGCCGACGACCCATGCATGTGCTGATGTTAACCCGCGATGTCGGTAACTACGACTGAAATGGGCACGCGATCATCGGCACTCGACGTTGGCACAGTGGAAGAGCGATACATGGTCTGATGAATCCAGATACCTTCTTCATCTTGCCGATGGGACGGCACGAATCCATCGACTTCCAGAGGAATAGCTCCTTAATATCTGTCCTGGGGGGCGGAGGGAAGCTGGCGGTGGCTCCATTATGCTGTGGAGAACATAAAATGGGTATCCATGGGTCCAGAGATGCTAACGCAAGGCATCATAACAGATCACGTATACCACTTAATGACGGTCATGTTTCCCCACGGCAGTGTCATTTTTCAACAAGATTATGTGCCAGATCGCAAGGCCAGGACTGTGATGGTGTGGTTCAAGCAACGCAGTGGAAAGTTCCAGTTGATGTGCTGATCCCTCAACTCCGCAAGTCTTCTGCACAGAAACTGACGACGGTATGTCAGTGGTGTGCGTGTCACCCAGGCACTAGACAACGGTTGCTGCCTAAGTCTATCACGCTGCTGTATGCTCGGCTTGCGGCACTAGGTGTGTTCGCAAGGCGATCGTGCTTGCCTCCGCGTGCAAAATGTGTACGGGTCCGCAGCTCGTGGTCTAGTGACTAGCATTGTTACCTCTGGATCACGGAGTCCTGGGTTCGATTCCCGGCCGGGTTGGGGATTTTACTGCCCGGGGACTGGTTGTTTGTGTTCTCCTCAAGATTTCATCATCATCATTCGTGATAGTTGCTAGATTGGATTGAGTTAAATGTTAGACTGTGTAAAAATTGTGACTTTGTACGGACGCTGATGACCGCGCAGTTGAGCGCCCCACAACCCCAACATCATTATCAAAATGTGTACGGCGCGGCGGCTGCGCCAATGAGAGTTAGGCCCTTGCGGAGTATGCCACAGTGAGCGTGAGCAGCAGACCTGGAGCGGCGCACAGATGCTGTGCTGAACCCGAGACCCTTGGAGACGGTTGGAGGGCTGGATGAAGGTATTGAATCCAGCCAAGTCATCGAATATGCGGTGTCTAGGAAGCCTGCTTTCTCTCATCGCTAGATAACATTCAAACAAATGGTATTAGTGAGTTTTTATTACAATAAGATAAATGATGGTAATAACTTTCAGAATTACATAGACATGTCGCAAGCAAAGGGCGACAAACAAAATAAGAGATCCCCTCAGTATATCCAATTCCTAAGTCGCTGCTATACCGGTGCCTAAACTTGCTGCTGTAGAACTGGGCCGCGACCAGTCAGGCGCGGCGCTTGTGTCCTGTTCGCACAGAGGCCACTGCTGTCGCCTTGTCGTCCTGGAGAGGTGTCGGTCAGCGTGCAGTTGGCTGACGTCTTGTCACAGCCCTCTCTGCTCTATCGTTTCCGACTGGCGCGCCGGCACTTGACTTTACGCCGTAATAGAAGGCACACTAGAGAACGCCTTCCCTTGAGACTCGGAACCATCAGGTCTAGCGAAGGGTTGTAAACCAGAGGCTGCTAAACGAAGTTGAAGGTGCTAAGCCCCAGACTTTAGCGGCAGCTGGCATGGAGACGGCGGTGGCTGTATTCAAACGACCCGGGAGCATTCACAGTACGAATACAAATGCTGCTAAGCGCTGAGAGGCGAATACTTGAATTCGCTCTGCCCGACTTTGTTGTGACACGGCTCCACCTGTGACCACGTAAGTGACCACGGTAGCGCAGCCATGGCAAGAAGAAACTCAGCCTACCACTGTGGCGGACTGTGGTTTTGCAGTGTACTGTGCCATCAAGAATCTAGCACCTGCCAGCAGCATTTCATGGCAGCTCGCTTGCACGCTCAACAGATTGCGAAGTCTGGGCCGTGATTGTTGCCACAACGAAACTGCTGAGCCCGTAATACTCGTCATTTCGGCTTAAAATTCTCTATTTAAGTTGTATCTGGATTTTCTATAGGTACTGTACGTGTAAACTTCATGTTAATACATACATGGGTCTGATAAAAACTAGTGGCAACACCAGACATTACTTACAGACGTTCAACTCCTCAGTACAATCGCCCCTGTCTCGATCACCTTCCCCCACACGGATGGATGGCTTTGTACACCGGCAGGGCATTAAACTGTCTCGATGCCTCGCAAGGACCGCCCTACGGCAAGGATGATGCCTTCTCATGATACCTTCTCTCGCGTTGGGTGCCTCATGCAATGACAGAGGAGCAACGGTAGCATCGTAATGAACTTGTACAGCACTTGCTCAATCGCTGCCACATGGAGTGTTAAGACTTCCTTGGAAGGAACGTCGCTGTGGACGAAACCTGGGCTCAGTCGTACGAACTGCGATTAAAGCGGCAACTCGACCAATGGAAACGCCCTGGTTCTCCTCACCCATAGAGCGTACGTCGTGTAACAGCTGGTACCAAAGTGCTGGTTATTGTGGCTTACGATATCCATGGGTTAATCCTGAACACGTTGTATTGCAGGAGCAGACGGTCACCGCAATCTACTACTGCAGTTCCTTGCGACGTCACCTTCGTCCCGCACTGAGATGAAAGTGACGGCGATTCCTGACGCTGCATCCCTTCACCCTCCACGAAAACGCAGAATGCCACAAGGCGAACCAGGAGCTCGTTTCCTACTGGCGTGCCACCTCCTCCATGGGGGTGGGAGACATCGCAACATCCACGGTATTCATCTGATATGAAATATATGTGATTAAGACCTTTTTACCAAAATGAAGGAACCTCTTCGTGGTATATGATACAACACAAGAGAAGACGTCATCCATGCCATAGGGCGGACCTTGCGAAATATCGACAATGATAGTGTTCGATACCATTCTCATCGTATATTATAGATGTAATAACAGTACCAACTTCGGACGTTTATGGTTTGTCAGGGTCCTATGCTGTTACATGTAGAGATATTTGCTATTATTTTTAACGTTTGGGAGGCAACTTATCGAGTTGTTTAATCGAAGTGGCTATCTTGCAGCTGCCTTAAAGTAATCGTTCACCGCCACAATGTTTTGAATAAAGTCTCATTGTTGTTAGTTGGTGTGAGCGGTGAGACCGGAGAAGCGGTTGGCAGTCCGCGGTTGGCAGACAGGGCTGTGTCGTGTGGGCCGTGAAGTCGGTTCAAATGGTTCAAATGGCTCTGAGCACTATGGGACTCAACTGCTGTGGTCATAAGTCCCCTAGAACTTAGAACTACTTAAACCTAACTAACCTAAGGACATCACATACATCCACGCCCGAAGCAGGATTCGAACCTGCGACCTTAGCGGTCGTGCGGTTCCAGACTGTAGCGCCTTTAACCGCTCGGCCACTCCGGCCGGCCGTGAAGTCGGATTGAGACCGTGAGCAGGCCGGCACTGTTCGGTAAGAGCTGTTAATCTCTTTGGTATATGAGTATTCGCGCCGAATTTATTTCGTTTGGGAGTTTCAAGATGTCGTATAGTGGCACACGGGGTATTAATTAATTGTGAATATTTCGAAATATTTCCTATGATTTGTGTTTTCGAAAATAAATTGTACCATTCAGGTTCCGCTAACAATACTGTTCCTCATTCCAACCGTCACCGTCCACCTCCCGAGATTATCAACCACTGGATTATAATGTATCTTAATGTAAGTGTGGGAGACAGCAGGATCGACGTAAAGTAGCACGCACCCGACTGTCGTGTTACAGGCTGTACTGGTCATGGATGCCATATGTGGATAACTGACGAATTAGTGAGTTGGCCAAGTCGGACAGTTTGCTTTCGGATATGAAGTAAATCTGTTCTGAAAAATTTCAATTTTTAAACTATGGATTGTTGAGTTTCCAACGAATCATGGAGTATTTAATGTTATTCGCAGTTTCTTATTTTAGACAACCTGGAGTTCGTTTACGTGTAGACGTTGCATGTCCACATAGGGGACAGGCGTACAACATTACTCGTGCCATCATCGTTCGTAAAGGAGGTGAGTCTTTTTCCGATCTAGAGAGGACCTTCCATCTATTAAGGGATATAAGGCAGCAAACACTCTGTTTGCTTTATTTCCTATGTTTCTAATACGTTTCTTGATGTAAGTCTTTTTTTTCCAAATGAACTCCAAGATAGTTTGCCTGATTCAGTCCGAGAAATACTTTCACTGAACGACGGAAGACGTGTTTGTATAATTTTCCTTGTATAAAATGTTGCTCGACTTTGTTCACCATTTTACAAGCAGCGAAGCTCATTGCAGTTTATCATGAATGTTCATTGCATTGATGTCGGTGTAATACATCAACGTGTCATTAGCGAAGGAAGCAATGGTAACTGCTTACAGCTCTGGTATCCCTAATAAGTGTATTATATGTAATGTATGAAAGCTCTTGTATGCTACCGGTTCTCTGTAGGAGTCGCACTCTGAGACACGCACAACGTATACATGGTGTTCGGAAATTTCCGCTATGAACTTCTAGCACTTGTAGAGGAGAGTTAGTAAATAATACTCTGAGCTGGAGCCCATCTCCGGAAAAGTACCGATTCAGTGCTACAACCATTTGAAAATATGCCTGTAACGAGACCGCTTTTACAAGTACAAATGAAACGACACAGCGACTTTACTGGTGTCATACAGATATGATTTTATGTATATAGACTGAAGTGGCGAGTGAAAAGTTCTACCAAGGCCGGGAATGGAACCCGGGTATCCAGCTTACTAGACAGGTGCGCTAGCCACTGAGCCACGTCGGCACAGCGGTTCGCACAAATGCAGGGATTACTCTGGCACACCTCCCTCCTCGATCCAAATTCTCACTGCCGCCCCAGTCTACTTTCCATTCCCCATTACTTTTACAAGTAAATGGTTAGGCGTGACCTAGTACTCACTCGTTTCACAACTGCACTCATTAATAGCCAAAGAAATCGTTCGTATCATCATGGACGGGTTCTTTTCAACGTGATCCAGTACGGTGTCTTCCAGTTCCGGTGTGCGGTACATCCTTGGAACACTACAGTCACGCTGGCTGACAGTGAAGGTACCCTTTCTCGAAGCAGGTGCGTAATTCTGGCAAAAAGTGTATGCGACGGAGTAGATCGTTGTGGAGAACGATATGGATAAAGGCATCGAGCAGCTCGTCCATTACCGCGAGCTGCGTCTTTCAGAAGGATTATATCGATGTATTCTGTAAACGTGTACGCAGCCATGTTGCTCTGACACTCACAGACACTTGAATTGGGCTCTAACCAGGTTAGAGAGGTAGAACAGACGCCAAACGACATCAGCTGATCCGACGTATCACCGCTCACCATGACTAGCCTGTTGCATACCTGCCTAGCTAACATGTTTTCAAACGACACTAGCACAGAAACGGCACTTTTCCGGGCGTTTGTTCCGATTTAGAAAATGATGTACTCCCGTCTACGAGTCCTAGAAGTTTGTAACGAGAGTTTACGAACACCCTGCATTTATAGTCAACAGAGTCCGCCCCGATAGCTGAATGGTCAGCATGACGAACTGCCGTCCTAAGGGGCCCAGGTTAGATTCCCGGCTGGGTTGGGGATTTTCTCCGCTCAGGGACTGGGTGTTGTGTTGTCTTCACCATCATTTCATCCCCATCCGGCGCGCAGGTCGCCAAATGTGGCGTCGAATGTAATAATACCTGCACCAAGGCGGCCGGACCTGCCCCGTAAGGGGCCTCCCGGTCGATGACGCCAAATGTTCATTTCCATTTCCATAGTCAGCAGAAATGGCAACCATGTTTAAATGACATGTTTAAGGTATCATTTCGCTCTGCTCACATCATATGCCGATAAGTTAAGTCGTCTCAAAAATTTTTTGGAATACAACAGCGGTATCTGGCCGCCTCGTTCACTTTAATTTCCTACGACCGGTGTGCAGTTTCTACTCTTTGACATATAACTTTATAGCCGTTTACTATTATATTTATTTCTACAGGCAATGAATTATGTCTATTGGAATGAATACGATATTAGTAGCAATCTCCAATATCGACAGTTCTGCCAGACTAGCAGAAGAACTGATTTGTGTACCTGCTCGAATGCCACTAGATTTTTTCATCATTTTTCTTGTATTGTTGATGACCTGCTTCTCGGCTGCTTCACCCAGGTATCAATCTGGGATATTGGTAGGCACATGGTGAAATTTCCTCAGCACTTCGTTCTGTAGAGACTGCAGCCTCTGTAAATGAGTCTGTGCTGCATTTCCCCATAATAGACAAGCGTTGTCCAACACAGGTGAAAACTCTGTAGATGAAGAGGCTGTAGTTGGTTGACATACACAACTCCCCGCTGAATAGTGCCACAAGTCTTTGGGTGGTCTTATTTCGAACTCCCTGCACTTGCCAATGACATTTAAGTTTCTCATCAATGATAACTCCTGAATATTTGGCCAAGGTGGTACACTAAGTTGACTCGCCAAACACCTGGACTCCTGGAAGATGTGGTCTATGAATTTTCGTATTAATCATTGCCTGGATCTTGGTTTCACTGACAGCGGCAGACAGCTAGAGCGCACAGCAAAGTGCCATGTCGGGCGATGTAGAACGTATAGAAAAATGGAGGAAGATTAGGTTTTAGCGTCCCTTCCATGATGAGGTCACTGGAGGACAATGTCGGATATGGCAAGTATGGTGACAGTCACGTGGACCTGTACTGGGGTACGAACCAATCGTATACAAGACGAGAGACACAGCGCGTCGCTGTTCAGTTGATGTTCTGTGTTACAACACATCACTCCCAATTTTTGGACTGTAACAGCTCCTTATGAATAAATTTCGCTGTGTATTGCAGTTAAATGTAACAGGCGGTAGCATACACTGGACTCGCAACGAAGGAGCAGTGTTCATATCCCTGTTCGATCGTTCAACTCTTGATTTTCCGTATCTTCTTATATCTCTTAAGGTGAATGCCGATATCGTTCCCCAGAAGAGTTCATGGCTCATTTCCTTACCCATCTTTCCATAACTGTTGGCTTTACTGCGTCTCTAATAACATAACACATGTAGTGTTTTACCATTGTCCTCCCTTGTCAGGTAACTTCATCTAAATGACAGCACTTACTCAGGGGAAAGCAAGTAATCGATTGCCTCTTGGAAGTGGACTGACTTAATTAGCGCGAAAAGTTTGAAAAGGGCTTGAAGATGAAAACGTAGAGGAAGCTGTGAAGATGGAGTCTTCTCCTGAAATCTGCTGTATCCGGCGAGGTGCGGCCGGAGCCAGCCCGGCTGATTAATGGAACGCCAGCGGAGGGCACAATGAAGACGTCCCGCCGTCTTATCTTGATCAGACGCCGCCGCCCGCGTCGCCAGTACCGAATTTAAATACCAGCTTTCCTGCTTGCATACATGCGTTGGTCCAGCGCGCCTACCTGCCGCCTGTGCCCGTACGAAAGAATGGCAACTGCTTTTGGGAATTATTTGGTAAAGGTTCCTTTTCAACAGATGTTATCTGTCTTTGTGACTTGACACCGGCATCTGGGCTTATAATATCTCTCTTCCTTCTCACGCTCAGTTTTTTTGTTATTTTTTGTATCTTTTCTTGCACTTCTCTATTTCACTCCTTCCTTTGATTTTTGTTCTTAGCAGTTTCTCCTTATTTAGTGTTCTTTATGAAAACGAATTTCTTTTGTGCAGACTTTTGCCTTACAAACTTCTTCGAAACACTAAGGAACAAGGGCAATTTCTCTTAATTCTTTATTGTTATGCAAACATGAAAACTTCTTCAGACTCCCTGAAGTTTCTCGTACTGAGAAAATGGAAGGAGCGATCTATATTTAACTTGAAGAACTTTTTATAGCCTAGATCATATTAATTAATATTTATTTGTGGTGACCTGTTTCGACAGTTCAAACTGTCATCTGATCTTAAAAAAATTAGTCGCGAGAAATCGTTTTCCAATATGATTTTATCATGTTCTGGCGCAATCACAAGCGGCGGAACGAAGATGAAGAACGCAAGAGAATAAAAGGCGGCGGAACGGCGTCGACCAATGTAGCGCTGATTAGGACCCTCCACGACAGGAGCGGCCTCTACAAGAGGAGAATACAAGCGCCGCTCCTGCCAGCCTCGATCAATCCCTCCTGTCTTGTCTTCCCTCTTCATCCCCTGCCCCAACTGTCTCCTGCCTCTTGGTTCTTGGTGCACCCGCTGACGCCCTTACTCTTTTAATCCCGCCCCCTCCCCTGCTGCACCTTGTTCTACCCTCCTTTTCCATCCTCTCAGGCCTCTCCCTCGGTAGGTCCCATCTGGCAGTTTTATTCTTCATCGTGTGTGCTCCAAGTGGATTAAAGTGTGTTGTTCTGGAGTGTTTTTAATACTGTGGCCAACTTTTAACCTGTGCGTGTGACTTCAGTGTCCTTTTTGTTTTCTACGAAGCGCCCACTGGTTTTTTTACTTTATGTCGACTTTTTTAATTGTCCCCCCATGAACGTCTCCATTTCAGTGTATTTTTATCTCCATTATCTCCCCATATTCTTTTTATGACCCCTTTTTTATCGTCTCTATATATATCATTTTCTTCTTGTATTAGCTGCCATGTCACTTGGCTGAAGAGCGGAAGATTGTGCCGCTGACAGCCCTCCCCTGCCCATATGGGGCAGGGGAATGAAATCACAATAAAGGGAAAAAAACAGCCTCGACCGCTCAGATCGGCTCAGTACCGGCTCAGTTTCAGCTCTGTATTCGGACAGTATACGGCTAGACCTAGCAGAGAGGGCTACCATAGCAATTATTAGTGATCCACAAACTGTGTCTTAAACTTGCATGACCACTGTATATAGCAGAGACTTCGACTTGTTTGCATGTCGCCCATCGCTTGCGACACCATTGTTATTTCAAAGTTAAGTATTGTCGATCTGCTTTATTGAAATAAAACTACTAATGTTATTTGCTTGAATTGTTGTGTAGCATTCCGAGAACACAGCATCGTTTAGGCGCCCTATACGAGACGAATGGGCAGGACTCCACATATCACTCGTGCCATATCGTCGTTGTGGTGGAGAACGTACAGCACATTATGCATAGGTTTGTCAGACGTAAAACCACATACTGACAAAAAGCGCCTTGCGCAAATGGGCGTGTTCACACACATAGCGCTGAGGCTTCCTAGTTCTTAAAATGCACGATGTATAGGCAATTTATTCAAATGTTTAAGTTTATAAGACGTATTGTATACATTATGGATACGTCTCAGTCGAAGTTTACGGTACAACTGCATCGCTAACTATATAAGTTGTCCTAAAATGATTTTCATTTTCAGACACTATCTCTAAAACTGATTTGGATGTCCCATACAGCTATT
This sequence comes from Schistocerca piceifrons, assembly GCF_021461385.2. NCBI lineage: Eukaryota > Metazoa > Arthropoda > Insecta > Orthoptera > Acrididae > Schistocerca > Schistocerca piceifrons. The sequence continues at coordinate 380,857,693 of NC_060142.1, forward strand.
CTCAGATCTACGTGCTGCGCAAAGGGATCTTGCGTGGTCACTCATTGCATTTTTAAAAAATTGCCCTATAAATTGCTTCTTTCCACAAGGTATTCATCCGCGCAACATTGTTGCTCCAGATAACTAAATCAAGCTTTCTGGTACCCTTTACGAAACCAGAAGGAGCTCGGAACTGGCCTCACTTGCTCCACCAGATGAGTTCCTAATAAGCAAATTCTTCGACAGTAGCATTTCAAAACCATCTGAAATATTCCGGGGCTAGGTACAAACACTCAACAGCAGTGCGTGTGAATTCGACGAAGTGTGTTGTTTTAAGGTTGCCGATTACGCTCAGTGATCTGCGAAGTGCAGTCCTCTCAAACTCTGCGCTTGGTTCGAATAGTCTCTTGTCCGTGATGCGTGAGCCCTGTTCACTTAAAAGTCGAATTTTCATATTCTCGTCGAGGGTGACATAATAATAGACATAATAGGAGTAGATAAAATTCTACGACTCTACGTATACCTTTCTTTGGTGCAAATGGATTTGGGCTCCATCTAATAGATTTCATGCCCGCTCACAAAATGTGCGTCCTGTGGACGAGTGCCTGCAAAATTATGCCCTTAGGCAATTTCACTTAAACCATATGAAACACTCAATGGACGCTTTAGACCTAAGAACTGCAGGCCTAACACTGTGAACATTGGTCACTGCTCACCTTTAGAGGACGCTTGTGCGGCAGCGGTGTTACGGGAAGCCACGCCGGCTGACCAGAGCTAGAGTGCAGAGAAGTATTTGCATTCTGTGTTGTTATTATTCAAGTCTTAGTCCAGTTTTCCTTCTTTCAATCTTCGCCTAAGTGACTTAAAGCAAATGCCAAAGCGATGCCTTTAAAAAGGAAACGACCGATTTCCCCCCTGCTTCCTCGATCTAATCTTGTGCTCCGTCGCTAATGATTTCTTATCGATGAGACGTTAAACAGTAATATTTCGTTCCTTCCTTGATATATAGGAGTGTTACACCCGTAATGGTGATCTATAGGAGTGTTACACCCGTAGTGGTGCTCTGTACGCCACCAGAGGATGGATCTTATACTTTTTGAGTGCCACTCATAACCTAAGGCCGGATTCCGGTGTGTACTGTATCCGTATGACTCTAACGTGAACACGTTGCTAATTGTATTAGTTTTTTCTTCTTTTCTTCTTCGAAGCACTGCATAACAGAAACATTATACATATCTTTCAGGCTCCTGTCTCACAGGCCAGACGTCTATTTAAGAGGAATACCGTGCCAACCCCGGCAGTCGTTGTGTTCTTACTCCTGATGTCGATGGCTGAAAGAATTATCGAAAGCTAGAGTGTTTTATCTGAAGAGAGGCGGCTTGAAAACAAAGACAGTTTTATTCAGGCATGTCGCTGCGAAAGACTCCGAGGACACAAGCTTACGTTTATGTTTGCGAACTCGTCATTCTGCAGAGTTCCCTAAATTGGGAACGTGCTTACTTTTGCAAGCATCTATAGAAAATAATACTGTTTGTTTGACACTTTAATTGAAGTATTCTAGAGTTATTTTGTACTTTTCATTTTTGAGAGGTTTTTCTATTACTGATGTAGAACTTCGGTGTGGAAGTAGGTTTTTCCAGCTCTTGAGTAAATGTTGTTCCGTTACCCTTTGCGTTAAATGTTTAGGCTCATTCACGTAAAAATTCGATAATTTAAATTACCTGTGTTGCCGATTTCATAACAACTTCTAAGATTCCTTAACAAACATGAATGAATGACAGCGAATGAGAAAGTCGTAGACCGCAGTTTATGAATATCAAGGGTATTGCGAATTTTCGATAGTCAATTGTAATACCTAAGGCTGGGTAATTTCAACCATTGTGATACCTAGGCCTGCCAGATCAATAGGTATCGAGGCAGAACCTCTACCATTACTGAAAATTCCGCAGAAAAATTGAATGGACCCTTGGAGTACATTGAAATGGTCTAACTGGCGTCCCTTGATAGGCAACTGCCAGACTCGAGAATCTAATCAACACGCAGTCTGTTTCTACTGTTTTACCACAGATAAAATTCTTCATTTTGTCTACGATGCAGAGAGAGATGAAGAAGTGGAAGAAAGTTGGCAGTTTGTTCCGTTAACAGGATAGTCTGTTATTTAAAAATGGTGCACATGGTGCACCGTGAAGGTAGTACGCTGGTCATGGGGTCTGTAGAACAAGTCCCATACCGAGCCTTTGCGCTGACGCCAGGGAGCCGCCGTTTCATATCATATTACAACTCTTCATGGGCCTCAAGTCTTTAAATCACTGTCCGCACCATACATACCTGCATACCATAGCTTTACTCAGCCGCCAATTGAAATGCTTTCTCATCATCGACAACGGGTTAGGAGGCCATAAGGGGTTCGCGGGAAGTATTAGCTGTTAAGAGATGAGTGCGGCTGATTTTAAAATCTTACACCAGGAGGCTGATTTTGAGCTAGGACATTCGTGGTTGCTCAGGAGAGCAGCGCAGTCGCCGCGTGGTGAGGAGTGAGTGATTGCGCGCTCACCACGTGGTCGCGACTCCACGGGAGGAGCCCCAAGTGTGAGATAGTTTTGACACCGGTGACATCTAATAGCAACGGCGTGTTGACGTCGTGGATTTGTTGATGCTGTGTAACACCGACAGTGTCTTCGTATATCAACCCACAACGCTAGGAATCTTTTCATTTTACGTGAAAGATGAGTTCGAACTGAATACTGCGAGGAAGTTCATCTTACAAAGGCCCTACATGTCTTACCGCCTTGGGGAATACAGAAACTGAAAATATGAAGTACCTGAGAGTATGCAAGATGTTTTAAAACTAAGAAGAAGTTCTTTATAGGAGAAGAAGAGGCAGAATATGAAGAAGAAGTGAGCCGCTCGAATGAACAACAAAATTGCAGTACTTTTAACATGGTTCTTGTGCCCTTTCAAGGATGATACTTTAACAAAAGAATGTTTGGTAGTTGTGCCTGAACACTTATGTCCACTTCATTTAGAACAGTTTGGCAAGATGCTATTATAAAGTGGGTCAGTCACGTGACTCACACGGGCTATGGATGCGACGCTCAGAGCCAGCTTGGAAAATCTTTCTGAGCAGTTTGTTGGATATTGGTTAGCGCTGTGTGAATGTGTAGATTTGACAGGTACACAGCTTGATGTGACATTCTTAGCTGCATTGAACAAAGTATAGAAACTATTGGTTTGTCATGGAAGTTATAAGTTTATGTGTCTACGGACGGAAAATCAGTCATGTTGGGAAATAAATCACGATTCGTAGTGTAATTGAACGGGAAAATGAAAGAAATGATCAGCACCAAATACTCTTTAATCTGCAGCATCAAATATTGATCACAGGGAACGCAAAGGTATTCTATAGTTCTCAAAGCATTTCTCTCAGGATCAGTTTCCTCGTTTTCACAAGTTTCCGTACGGCTTCCACCCTATTCCCTGTGACGATGGAGGTGGTACAAAACTCGCTGCTCACAGCCGTACGCCAACACCAACAGTCCGCTAAAGCTTATGTGTCATAATGTGAGACAGTTACGGGGTTTCGAAAATGTGATCTTTCAGTTTTGTTGCACATTGTACTTAGGATACGACGGTAAAGCGCATACATAGAAAGTCGTTCGACATATTTTTCCTCACTGAATTCGCTAACGGCATGTTGAACAAGAAGTACTGTGCCATGTTGTGGACTGTGACTTGTTTCATAAGCATTTGCGTTAAGGTTTCAATATACACGCTAATCTTCTTGGTGTAAGGAACTAACAAATGTTTCTTGGTGCTCCCTTGTTATGTTAGTTTGTTTCACCGAAGATCATAGAAGTTCGGTGCAAGAAACTGAATCAAAACTACGTTCCAGAGGAATCTAAGAGTCATTCAACGTAAAGTCCTACAGGTTGACGTGAATATACTTAGACCTAGAAAGTACGTTCTGTATTAGGGACGGTTGCTACAGTGAAATTTATTCCACTTTTCTTCTTTCCGATACGTATAAGGGGTAGTCATAACTGTTTTACTATCAAAGCGAAGAAATCGAGTTATGACTATGGAACTAGATTATGGCGTTAGACCTCCTGTACCTACTCATGCTTGTTCGCAACTTGCTTGTCCCAACCTTGGTCATAGAAGTCTGAATTTGGCAGTTCGGGAACGTTCCAACTTGCAAATTACCCCGTCTTCAATCTGAAAACGCCTGCCACTCGATGGATTCTTCACCTGAGGGAAAAGGAGGAAGTCAGTTGGTAAAATGTAACGTGAATAGAGAGATGAGGGTGGTGAGGGGGGGGGGGGGGAGGAGGCTGACGCAAAATTTGATAGCCTTAAGGAGCAGCCGGTGTGACTGACTCCTACTCAGAATAAGGTGTGGCGTTGTCGTGGAGCGAAAAAATGTAAACCTTCCCGAGTCGCTTCGTTTCAACAGTTTTCAGGATAGTTCGGTCGTGCGCCCCTGCAACGATCTGCCTCTTATAACTCCATGGGTGCCACACGAAACATTCAGTATCAGCTTGTACGATGAGTGTTAAACTAAATTCCGTCCGAACAGGCCTTCGAAGGACCTACGGTACCTACCGGCCGCCGCATCATCCTCAGCCTACAGGCGTCAGTGGATGAGGATGTGGAGGGGCATGTGGTCAGCACACCGCTGTCCCAGCCGTTATGTCAGTTTACAAGGCCGGAGCCACTACTTCTCAATCAAGTAGCTCCTCAGTTGGCGTCACAAGGGCTGAGTGCACCCTGCTTGCCAACAGCGCTCGGCAGACCGGATGGTCACCCATCCAAGTGCTAGCCCAGCCCGACAGGACTTAACTTCTGTGATCTGATGGGAACCGGTGTTACCACTGCGGCAAGGCTGTTGGCCGAGGATTATTAGGTCTTCGCCTTATTTCGCAGAAGTGATTCCCTGTTTTTCCATGGCTCGATTCGTTCCTCTCTCACGGGATAATAGTGACAGACCAAGCATTCTTAGCGAGCGACTGGGTAGCTGAAGAAGTCATCTGGAGTGATCTGCTGGAGCTGCAAAATTTACGATACTATCTCGGATCGGTGTCTATCCTAAGAGTGGTCACACACATTTTCTCTAGTGTTTGAGCAGATATTTGCTATTTCATTTTTTTAGGATTTTGTAGCTGGAGTCAGCCCAAACACATAGTGCTCATCACGTTTTTCATTCGATGCCAAGTGTCGTCGGAAAGCGTCTGTTTATTTCCCGTTACAAACAAAATTATTTTTACACAGAATTTCACGTGCCCATCGATAGAGTGGCCCCAGATTTGCCTAGTGCGACATATGTTTCATCAATACGTAGTGACGGGGACAGCAAACCTAGAAGAATAACCAGTACTCCACAGCACTGCCTTGGCCCGCGCGGTATGCAACCGCCTAACATGTAGCGCTGTTTAGACGTTGTTGGACTGCTGTGTATTCTTCGTGTGTTACTGACCCTATTAGTACATATCGATAAAAGAATGTCGGACTAGACTCATTATGGAGCGCTCTGTCGAATGCACAAGTAAAATTTCGGTTGAAAATTAGTTTTGTTTGTAATGGGAAATAAAACGATGATTTCCGTTGACAATGGCCGTCGAACGAAAGACGTGACGAGCAATAACTGTTTTATACGTTCTGAGCAGTAGCAGAACTCAGTCGGCAGAGCTTTGCTATGTTCAAAATTTCTGTCAATATGTTGAAAAGTGATACATGACTCATGACTGATATTCACTTTCTCCAGTATCGTCGTTTCACCACTGGGTGTTCGAGTAAAAGGGCTCCAGTTCTTTTGTGATTCCCGATTCTTCATAGAAAGATGGTCTACCACTTAGTTCTTCGTCATTCATACTTGTTTAAACACACTAGAAGCATCTGAGACACTTAACCAACGTTTCATACTATGCTGTAATGTTGGCGTACATTCACCATCTCGGCACGGATTGTTGAAGCGTTATTCTCCTTCAAATGCAGAACATGAAATACGTGCGATACTCCCATTCCTCGGCGACAGCACCGTTTTGTTCTGGCTCCACTAGCGACGCGCTACCGCACTGTGGAGTGGGTATTTCAATGTATACTTAAACTAAACCAAAAAAATAATCACGCAACACTAGTTTCCCGAGGTGATAATTGAAACATTATGACTGCACCTCGTAGCTTGGATGTACTGCAGTACGGGATTGTTACGAAGATAGCCGACTGCCTCGGGAAGACGCTTGACACATCAGTATAACACGTGTTAGCATAGGATAGAACTGACACCTGTCGATATTAATAGTAGCTATGGAAGAAGTAAGAGACCATTAATGGCTCTCACGTCTGTGCTCCACTGTGATGTACATCTGATACGTATCGAGGGGGTGATGCATGCTGCTTCACTTTTACGTGCGCTTCTGTCTGCTCTGCATCTGAGAGACGATATGCTACCTGTCATCGAGTGATAGGAGCTCCTCTGTTCTCCGAAGTCCGTGACACCATTAGCGATCCTGCGAAGGCATTCTATTAATATCTGACAAGCTGTATACCTATAACAACTTATCTATGACTACCTGCGTCGTTATAAAATAGTCTCTTATACATGTTCTTGAGTGACATTAAAAGCACCTTCACGTAGCGCCAAAGTGACAGTTGCCTTTCCCGCTAAGGTGCCTGTTATAATTGCACAGCAGGCGACGTTCTCTTTAGTGGTCACATGCTTGTGGCGAAGTGATAAATAGCGTTGTCCGTCTCATGTAAATCCTCGTTTCTATGCTGGAGTTTTATTGATATATGACGTCATTACCCACATGGACAAATGTACTGGCCTGGTTCTCCGTGTACGGTTATTGCAAGTTTCTTGGAACTGATATACTTAATCCTGTTTCGGAGACGTCCTTATGTAGCAGCGATTATCGGAAAAATGGCACATATTTTCTGATTACTAATGAGGAAACAAGCTGCTCCACAGACGCACGGCTCCTGTAGAGGAAAATATTTGATCTTCTCATGTGGCCATAGTTTTAATCTTACATGCCTTATGTATACCGGCAATATAATCCGTCTTCCTGATATATGTACAAGATCGTATATTTTGCTACCCTTCAACATACATTTAGTTATTTTCGCATATGCAAAATCCAAGTTACTTCAGGAACTGTACTGACCAGCAATTTTTTAAAAAAGACACTACCTTCGTCGATCGACAAAGGAACAGTTTAGGACTAACTTAATGTTTTCTACTGCCTATATCAGAGTTGGATGTCGGTCAGTTCTTTTCGATCTTTTCTTGAGACGAACAATATGTAATGATTTTGTCTGAGGAAGTGCACAAAAATTATTTATATCACTGTACATCATGCTTTTCTTCAAATTCCTGCATGAAAGAGAAGCAATATAAAATCTTAAAACATGATAACCGGAAATCGGCTTCTAAGAGAATTAGGGAAACATTAAAGCATGTAATAAAAACTAACAGCAGAAGGAAGTGGACCATAGCGCAGTTGTGGTTCAGTTCCCCAGAGTCAAACACACCATTAAAAGTAAAACTGTGAAAATGGTGGAAACTGAGGTCAGTATTGTCAAAAGACTGTCAGAATGAACATGGATGAACAGTGTATTGAACATAAGCAACAAGTGCGATTTCAGATTTATCGAAACGTCACACTTCAAGCTGCGCATCTGATGATATCAGAAATATGTGGAGTGAAACATTTAGCCAAATAGAAACTTGTAAATTATAAATTGCGGCGATCAGTCGTCATTTTTAAATTTTATTATCCAGATCTAGATTTCGGCTAGAAGCTAGCCATTCTCATTGCACTATTATTTTCGCTCAAAGCATGTAAGTCCCTGAGTATTCAATGAACTGTGGGTGAAACCATATTAACAGGGACTTATATGCTTTGAGCGAAAATAATAGTGCATTGAGAATGACTAGCTTCTAGCCGAAATCTAGATCTGCATAATAAAATTTAAAAAGGACGACTGATTGCTGAAATTTATAATTTACAAGTCAATGTAACAGTCGCTGAGTGGAACCGCTTTCCGAATGGAAGATAACCTGACCAAATAGAAACTGTGGTCATTTCCGGTAAGCAATAGCAGTTTATGGGGTACTGAGATCACCGCTGGCTGGGCCAGATTACTGACAGCACGTTTAGTTGTGATATGCAATTCTAATCACGTAAGTGCTGTGTTTGCGCATATCAGAGTCACATTTTTTGAATGTATCTTACATCCGACCACAATTTAAAAGTGCATCTATAATAATGTTATTATAATACTAAACACAGCCCCAAATTAACTAGCTAGTCACGAAAAGCATCTGACATCCAGTTTGAGCCTCAAAGAAGTGCCACGCTACTTGTATGAGGCGCAGTTTTCATAATTTATACTAGCGCCAACTAAGGGTAATGAGATACTATAAGCATAACAGCAACAACAACAAAAACAATAGTAATAATAACGCGTAACTGGAGAAAGTTAAAATAGGTTATGCAAAATGAGAGCCTACTTGTACCTCATAGAATGCTTTTCCACTTTAATAAATTCAATTGTCATTTCCTTAATAAATTAAATAAGTTGTAGGAACATGAAACTTATTGATATTGACGCTCTAACAGCCGATTTCTCAGAAATCTCATGGCATCAAGTAATCAGAGAAACTGCAATCGATGGCAAAATCAATGAACTTGGTGATAAACTAACTGCCCTCTGTGACAAACATGCATCTTTACGCACAAACCGTGTAAGAAAATCTCCTGCTCCATGGCTGACAATTGAATTAAGTCAAATGATGAATAATAGGGATGCTGCCCACAGGCGTTTCAAGGCGGATCCGAAACCCGAGCATTTCGAAGAATACAGGAAGCTACGGAACAGAATGAAACAATGTATTTGCAATCCCAAATTCAGGCATGCTCGCTTCCTTGTATGCAGCGATCTGACGCCCACGGCTCTGTGGAAGAATCCCCGTAGCTTGGGGGTCGGAAAGGCAAAATTGTAAACTGCTTTTCGGGTCTCAGCTAACGAATTAAATGAATTATTCTCTGCGCCTCTGAATACCCATACGGCTGATAATTACCGTCCACAAGAATTCCCTAACGGAATAACTAACCACGATACCTTCAATCTAAAATACATAACAGTAGATACGGCAAAAAAGCAATAATGAGAATATCTTCTGATGCGGTAGCCTATGACAGTGTCAGTATAACCATGATTAAGAATATTGCCGATATCTTGGTACCCGTCTTAACTAACATATTTCATTTTTTCCTCGTAAACGGAATATAGCCCGTTGCATGGAAAAAAGCATAATCCGACCCATCCCTAAGATCGAAAACCCGTAACTGCCTAGTGTTTACTGACCAATTAGCATACTGCCTGGGTCGACCGCGGTGGCCGAGCGGTTCTAGGCGCTTCAGTCCGGAACAACGCGGCTGCTACGGTCGCAGGTTCGAATCCTGCCTCAGGCATGGATGCGTGTGATGTCCTTAGGTTAGTTAGGTTTACTTAGTTCTAAGTCTAGGGGACTGACGACCTCAGATGTTACGTCCCATAGTGCTTAGAGTCATTTGAACCATACTGCCTGCTGTTTGCAAAACATTTGAATATATTGTTCAAATCACTGAACGGCTGGATGAATTTAACCTATATGACAAATTTCAATCTGGTTTCCGTAAACACCACAGCACAAACACTACTCTAATTAAAGTAACTTATGACCTGAAATATGCCATCGACAGCCGAAAAGCAACAATAGTGACGCTACTAGACTTCAGCAAAGTTTTCGACACTGTTAACTTTGACATATTGCTCAGAAATACGCTAAGTTTAAGTAGTTCAATGAGGTCGCTTGAAAGCTACTTAAAAAACAGGCAGCAATGTGTTGTCTTTATAAATGAAAAATCTTCCTGGAAACATGTCTCCTCAGAAGCGCCACAAAAATCAATCTTAGGCCCTCTTTTGTTTTCCTTATCTGTCAATGACACTTCATCGATTCTGTCCTCCTGTAAATATCATTTCTATGCCTACAACCTCCAGCTGTACCTAAGCGTCAGACCTGAAGATATAACAACTACAATCGTTCACATGAATGATAATCTGTGTCCAATGATAACATCGGCGAAAAACCTGGGTTTAAACTAAATGTAAAAAAGACACAAGTAATCATAATAGCTCATCAGAAATTAATAAGTTCAGATTTCCGTGAACGGCTGCCTCCTATTCTGCCCGACGGTATTCCGGTACCATATCAGAAAACAGTTAAGAACTTGGATGTAACTTTGGATGAGCATCTCAACTGGGCAGAGAATACAGTCGCAGTGTGCCGGAAGACGTACGCTTGTCTCTATACTCTCAAAAAGTTTCGGAAGGTATTTCCACAGGACATGAAACGCCAGCTCGTGCAAGAAATCGTTCTACCGAACCTTCAGTATCGTGATGTAACTCAACATGGCATGAGTAGTGAAAATAAAGACGGTTAGAACTAACTATGAATGCCAGTGTGCGTTACACCTGCAACATTCGTCGATACGATCATATTAGTGCTCGATGCTCCCAGCTACGGTGGCTGTGGCCGGACAAATTGGGTGACTACCACACTCTATGTCTACTTCACCGGCTCCTCATTGCGCAAGCACCCCAATTAGCGTCAGAGATTAAACACCTTTCATGCTATCATAATCGAAACACGAGGTCACTTTTATTTTGTATCCTAACTGTGCCCACTCACAAAACAAAAACATTTGCAAACTCCCTTCTGTTGCCGCTGTCCACCTCTGAAACAAACTGCTCCTGCTTTGCACAAAATTTAATCCCGTGTTCCTTTTACGAAAAGTTGAAGTATTTCCTACTATCATCCTGATAACGCTTTCCACAAAATTAAAGTACAAGGTCAATGTTCCCCTCTGTCAAATAGAAAAGCTAGTGTTCCTATCTTGCTCCTTTTTCTTCTTCTATCTCCATTAGCCACGCAATCTTCTTTTCCCTTATGTTTCATCACGTCTCTTTTCTTCCTCTACCTTCACCATCGGTTTACCTCATACCTAATGCTGCTAGCAATCCTAACTAAAATCTGTCTTTATCATAATGTCTAATTAAGGTTATCTTCAATTCGGAAAGTGGATGCACTCAGCGACTGTATGTGACTTATAAATTATACAGTGCAGCAATCAGTCGTCCTTTTTAGATTTTGTTACGCAAAGCCATATTTCGGCTAATAGCTAGCCATTCTCAATGCGCTATTTTTTTATTCCCTGTGCATGTAAGTCCCTGTTGTTCGGGCATCAGTCACAGTCAGGGACTTACATGCATTGAGAATAAAAAAATTGCGCATTGAGAATCGCTAGCTATTAGCCGAAATATGGATTTGCACAATAAATCTAAAAAGAATGACTAATTCCTGCATTCTACAATTTATAATGTCAAACCAAATTATTGCAGTACTTATCATCTAAGAATATAAACTGTATGGGTATGCTTTTTTCCAAGAGCACCTTTGTAATTGTTTATTTCAGTTTGTTTACTAGATGTAGTTTAATATGCCTACTAAAACATATGAACGAAAAATATGTAGAGTGCCTGTTTATATGTGAGAGAGGGCCTCGCCAGGTTAAATAAATCAATAAATAAATAAATTTCCAGTGATTGATTGTGTTCTTGCTTTGAAACAACAGATATGATGGTGCATTAAATGTTTAGTTGCTTACTCACGTACCCACCTTTAGGAGGTGCAGACATTCGGCCTTTTGAGATCGGGAATAGTGGTACCTGTTTCCACTTCGTTTGATAGCTCCTCATAGACTGTACGTGATGTTTTAAGTTTTCCATTCACACAACAGAAGGCACTGCTAGGCCTACGTCAGCCATCAGCAATTTTAACCAACTCCTAGAGCGAAATTCACATGAATCACCTGAGTACAAATGACAGCTCCGCCAATGCACTTTCCTTTTATTCCTTGTGTGTGCGCTGTTACCACTATCTGTATATGAGCATTTAGTTATCCTATGACTTTTGTCACCTCAGTGTATATTGTCTGTAATTTTTTCGTAATGTTTTTCTCTGAAAACTTTTCATACTTGTCTCTTGCGGTCATATCTGTTTGCACGGGTAGTGGAAGGTAATAGTTTTGTATAACTTAAACTAATTACATATGATTTAACGATCTACGTGCCTGTACTTCGGATGTGGAAGTGAGCGGTTGGATGACCCTGAAATGTAGTTAAAAAACTAGGTAGTTAAAAGCGTAGCAAATCCTTTTCGTACCTATGTGAGGTGTTGGTGTTAACTCTCTTCATCTTTGAACTGGTAAACAAAAAAGCGACCACACAAAGTAACACATGAACGAACGAACACAGGAACGAACAAAGTACGAGTGAGAAAGAGTGCTGCAGAGTGATTTCCTATATAGATATGATGACGTAGTATCATGTGATCTCAGCGTGAACCAATGGGTGTTGAGCATTTGGGGGGTGGGGGGGGGGGCGGGAGATGGACACACTAGCACCCCTAGTGACTGAAAGCTGAACTAGTTAGATGCTTCCAGTACCTCGAGGAGAGCTGAGCCTATGATAATTTATCAATTTGCAGCTAAATAATTCATACTATAACTGAAGATGCTATTTGGAATACACACTGTATGATACAGAATTCAGCCTTTGAATCTGAAGTCATTGTGCATGTATACTACGAACTCGTCTGAGGAGGATGCACTTTGATAAATTTATGATCAAGGATTTATTGCATCTCACTCAAAGTCTGTGAGCTTAGTGATTTTTTTGAACGTGAATGCTACATACGTGTAATTCTAGGCTGCTGGTATTAAAACAAGTCTGCTACGGTCGCAGGTTCGAATCCTGCCTCGGGCATGGATGTGTGTGATGTCCTTAGGTTAGTTAGGTTTAAGTAGTTCTAAGTTCTAGCGAACTGATAACCACAGATGTTAAGTCCCATAGTGCTCAGAGCCATTTATTAAAACAAGTGTTTGTTAGATTTACTTTAGCTTCGTAAACTTTGAAGCAAATCATTTAGAGGGTCTTGAGATCTTAAAATACTGACTTTTTAGTATTTAGGGATGCTGTACAGCAGAAAAGATGAAATTCTGGACTAGTTTGGTAAACAGTTTATGTTTGGGCATGAATTTTTCTATGGAGACATCAAGAGAGCAAACGTTAAGTATTTGTGGGACACTATAAAATTTCCGGGAGTTCGACTTGATTCTTATTTTTTACATGGTGACATGACTTGAGAACTTTGTTAGATGCACGATGCATCAGCTGCATGTGACACGTGTTCCGTTAGGATTGCTAGCATATTTCTAGAACACGTTCTGTGACATCAGTATGCACTTGCAAGCTAGACGCTGCAATGTCAGTATGCGTGTGTGGGATAGACGCTGTGACGTCAGTATGCGCGCGCGTGTCCCATTAGAATCACTGGAGAAGGAAAGCGGTCGAACAGATGAGAGAGATGACAGTGCTCTCTGGTGGTGGCACTGTTTACTAGGCCTGGACCTCGTGGTGAACACACTGTTTGCCACTATCTTCGATAAAGGTACTTGCGTCATCAGCTGATGTCATGGCCGCCATCTTGGATTACATAGTGGAATGGACAACAGCACCCTCTGGTGGCACTACTGTGTACTAAGTTCAGACCTCATGGTGAACACACTGTTCACCACCATCTAGCATAATGGTATTTGCATCATCAACTGACGTCACAGTGGCCATCTTGGATTACGTCATGAAATGGACAACAGCACCCTCTGGTGGTGGTACTGCTTACAAGGTCAGTTGGGCTCTGGACCTTGTGGCAAACACACTCGATGGCGGTAGTGGCTCAAATTGTTTGAACAAAACCTGGTGCATGATGTTGACAGCTGACGATTAGCAAGCATGTTTGCAGAGTCTGTAGGCTGTATAGTGTGACCCCAAGCATGTCAGAGTGTGTGTTTAGTATCAGTGTAGTAAATACACTCCATCCCTAAATAAATTGTTCCAAAATAAATAAAGTACATTATTTCTTCTCTCAACAGAGCAGCACAAGCTGAGACCTTTTTCTGGCAATTCCTGGGAAGAGGCAGAGGTCGGATGACTTAGGTTAGTGGAGGTAGCCCAAGTGAACTACCTTCCCGTGATTTTCTTAGCTTAGTAGAATAACCTTGCTGTGATGCATTATCCTGTTGGAATTTGAAGTTTCCGCCATTTTTCTGGGGGAGGGGAGGGGAGGGGAGGGGGTTAGGTTTGCGAAGGTAACCCAAATGACATATCTCCCTGCCAAAACGAGCCATCTTGAATGACATCACGGCTGCCGTCTTTGATGACATCATGTGCTGTTGCCAAGTCTACATGCTGCCATCTTGGATGACGTCATCGCCGCCATCTTGCATACATATGGCAACAATGGAGAGTGGGGTGAGACATACTTTGTCTCATTACTACCAGGGTGATCCAAAACTTTTTTTGATGTGAGTGGAACACAGGTTCAAACAAAAAACAGCTTTCAATAAATTTAGCGTTGCAGTGGATACAAGCATAAGGAAATGCTACAGTCAAAAGTTACTAGTATACTAATATTACATGGAAGTTTTGACAGTGCATAAGGCGTCCGCGTGTATGAGTAGGTACGCAGCAGCAGAGTGAGCTGGTAGCCACAGCGTATGCGCTCTGGGTAGACGAGGCAAGTCCTAATCGCCAGTTCACAAGCAGACGGCATACTTATACGGTCGCATCTCGCTGCTGGAAAGGAGCACGCTCGATTTAATCGGAGATCATAGCAGATAACTGGAAGGCTTACCAAGAAAGGGATTTCCCAGGAAACTGCAAAGGCTAGTCTGCTGCTTAGTGACGATCCATGGAAGGCGGGATGCTGCAGTAGTCCTAAATGATTTTAATACTGTCACAACAAACGAAAACTAGCTGATAAAAATAAAGAGAAGGGAATAGTGTTATTTGAATGAGATAAAAAAAACTCCTCCCGAACAGGCAGTGAAGGCCTAATGGTACCGACCGGCCGTCGTGTCATACTTGCCGTGAATGTCACGGGATGCGGATATGAAGGGGCATGTTATCTACGCACCACTCTCCTGGCCGAATGTCAGTTTCCGAGACCGGAGCCGCTACTTTTCAATCAAGTAGCTCCTCAGTTTGCCTCACAAGGGCTGAGTGCACCCCGCTTGCCGACCGCACTCGGCAGACTGGATGGTCACCCATTCAAGTGCTATCCCAGCCCGACAGCGCTTATCTCCAGTGATCTGACTGGAACAGGTGTTACCACTGCGGCAAGGCCATTGGCATTTGAATAAGCTCAACGAGGTGATTAAGTATACTCTATGGATGCGAGGCGATGGGAAGTGTGTAGTAACGACATCATTGAAGTATTATAGCTTCTAAACGCCCAACTGCATTAAGCATTTACAAGAGACAAAGCATCATCAGGCAGTGTCGGAGCCAAACTATCGGATGACTTAGTCATAAATATCTTCCGATCAGTAACTAAATAATAAAAATCAGATTTCTAGAAAAGCAGTATTTATTACCATATCATGCGATCCAGTCTATAACTAAGGATCTTTAAACATACAATTTGTTTTCAGTAGGCCTATATGTAGATTAATCAAAATTCTGGAAATTTTTCCTAATGAATGCGATAGTGAATAATTATCAAACTAAGTGACCCAGCCAAAAGCAAATAACGCAGTTGGAGATCTAGTGGGAAAACAGTGCAGCCCGGTAAATAACTCATATGTCAGTAATAGATTTTGTACAGGTATTTATTTTCGGAAGAGTCCACATGTGTGACCGACGAAACTTCTGATGTATCGCCTCAGTTTGTTACGGAAAGAATGTCGTGTATATTGTCAAATCAGTAGGCATCAGATCGCACTTCTAAAGGTGCGACTAAAATTAACTTAGATTAGGGTTAAGAAAGGTAGTTTTGCTGTACCGTACAGAAGAAATGGAACTTCAATACCATGACAGGTAAGGCGATTGCAAGCTTTAAATGGGGACGGCTATTTTGTATCAGGATCTGTGCGCTGGGTCACGAGCGGTTGTAAGGGAGATTTGTACGAGCGACCTTGCTGTTGTTCTTTCATAAAGGTTGAAGAAATCTCGACTGGTCACGTTAGTGACCAGATGGCATTGCTATACTAAACAGAAAAGATCCAAGGACGAGTAGCACCTTTCGTCGCAGGGTCATTTTCAGTTGTAAGAGCGAAAGCGTCACGGAGATGTTCAATCCAACTCGAGTGGCAGACGATACAAGAGAGGTGTTGTGCATAGCCATTTGATTTACAGTCAAGATTCCTAGAACTTACGTCCCCAGAAGCTTTAAATAATATGCTATTTCTATATTTATCTCTTGGGAAAATACCATGAAGGTGACTTTATAGAGATTCGAGCTTGTCAACAACCGCTGCTTCCGTGGAACATTCGCTACTAGAACAGGAAAGGAGGACGTGTCAGTGGTACACAAACCATCCTCTGCCATAAACATTAAAGTAGTTTGTGGAGTCTAAATGTAGATGTAGATTGGGGCACTGATTTTTCGAATTTGTGACGACGTTAGAAATATTTTCGTCAGGTTTTTGTGAACTCAGCAAAGTTAAGTGCTATGACGTACTTCATACATTTCATGGAATGACATACCCGACGCTTACATAACAAATTTGTTTCGGCTAATGACTCAAGTATATCAAGCGACAGTTAGCAATAAATCCAAGTAAACAGGAAAGTTTTCATTCGGTATGTTTACTGGAACTGCCGTGGGCAGTACATTATAACAGCGTTCTGTCGAAACACGCTGTAACAATTTTAGTCTAGGTAATAAATCGTGTGAGACAGAACGCTTTGCACTGATTTAGTGACAGGTTTTCCACTATGAATCCCCAAGGGAAGGGATTCCAGTCGTCGAGTGCCGGGACTAGCATACGTATCGAGTTACTGTGGAGCCGGATGTGGCGCAGATCGCACGTAAACGTTTCTCAAGAACGAAGTCTATTCCCGCTATTCTGGAAAAGGAGCCAGTCTTTGTCTATTCCGAGTAGGAATGGCAACCTCCCAAGTGGAAATTGCCATAAGGGAAGCGGTTGTGTTTGGCGGTGCCTCTTTGAGAGAGGCCTAAGAAGGAGAGCGTTCTCTAACAGCCATTCAAGCGACACCTCACAGCCACCGACCGCTTGTTCAATGTGACCGGTTCCCACCGCGCTGCCTCCACCTCGGCGGATAGTGCAGCGGTCTTCGCAATCTATGTACGAACCGATGGGCAGTGGCCGAAAAATGATAGCTATTCTCCTAATTCCATAAAAGCTATGTTAAAAAATAGAAAATTGTATAAGTTCAATAAGTTAAGAGGAAACATGGAAGCTACATAATTTTTGTGTGCTGTCCCTTGCTAAACAGAGGCGTCTATTAAAACATTAGTTTCTATTTACGGTTGTAACATATCCCATATTGAGATTAGTGTGTTATCTAGACCAATCGATTGCACATGGTGTTTGTAGGAGTTTTAAGGAACCAATAGGCCTTATCAGCAGCTGAGCTGGTTGAGACTGATTTGGAATGGAGTATTAATGTGAGTGGTAGGGTAGAGGACCAGAAAAGCTGTGTCAACATCGCAGTGGGAAAGGTGAACAAAAGAGGTGGTTTTGGTATTACAGTGGAGAAAGGACACATTTTTAGTATGCAACTGTAGCGGGGTGGAAGATGCAAGAACTGATATTGCTGATGATTATTTAGGGCGGGCGAGTGGATTATAAGCAAACAATGAGGCGGACTTGTTTAACTGAACATTTTTAGATATACGGTTTGAAAAGAAGACTGAGCGCTATACCTGGTAACTTGATGTTCTCACATGACTTGTCAACGTTCATAAATATTGCTACGACGTAGCCGTTCTCGCCAAACATGACATATATATCGGTAAACATTCGGATGACTTTTTCATTCGCACCACACTAATCAGGTGTGATCTTTTCGAGAGTCGGAACGATGGTTTCAGCACGTGCCTTTGTAAATTTCGGTCTATTCAGCTGGATGTAGCACCGAATAAGCGAAGATTCTTGGCCTGCCTGACGAGTCTTTGATCGCTTTGTCTAAATACTTCTGTAAATTCATTTTTACTATGTCTGTTGCTAATTTTTCCATGTGCTTAGGTGTACTCCCAGGTTATCTTCACCATGTTCGAGTATATTAATGTGTTCAAGAGGGTTCTCTACTGGTTCAAGAAACTTGTCTACCGTGCCGGAAGAAGAAAACTTCTCACATTTAAACACAACGTGTGCTTGGTTTTCTGCTACACTGATCTGCTTAATCGATCTGCGTTCAGTTAGAGTGAACACGCTCATTTGAATCACAACTTGCTGCAGTGCCATTTTACAATGCCGAAAAATTGATAAAGTACTCATCATGTGTGATCTCGAGCGGTCGTAATTATCGCAACAGTTAAATGTTCCAGGCTATTATACTACAGACGAATAGATTACCTCGTTAAACACTACTTTTCGTAGTCGTCTGCGAGTCTCTCTATAATCCCTCCTCCCTCTTGAGTAAAGATTATATGTTAGTTACTCCAATAATTAGCAAAAAGGAGAGGAGATGAAATTATCTTAACAACGGGAACGAATTTTCGTTGGATCAGCACAATCTCTAATTGTTGCTTCGCTACAAATAAACTGATGTATGGCCGGCCGCTGTGACCGACCGCTTCTAGGCGCTTCAGTCCGGAACCATGCTGCTGCTGCGGTCGCAGGTTCGAATCCTGCCTCAGGCATGGATGTGTGTGATGTCCTTGGGTTCGTTAGGTTTAAGTAGTTCTAAGTCTGGGGACTGATGACCTCAGATGTTCAGTCCCATAGTGCTCAGAGCCATTTGAACCATTTGAACCAAGCTGATGTATGGTCTTGGAGAGTAATGAGAGTATTTACAGCTACTATTACCTGTCCTATAAATGGATTGGACTTTGAAAACCAAATTCTGAAGAAACAGCCGGCTCTTCTACTGATCATGCAGTGTTAGGTCGCAGCAACGGCTGCCGATTAACTGATCAATAGCATCTCTGTATTAGTAACAACCTACGTCGTTTTCGCCACAGATTACACCTCTGAAAAAAACATTTAGAAACAGCGTTAGGCCACGAAATACTATTAACACTACACCTTGTTAAATCGTGCTAGGATTTTCAGTAGCTTAGCAAATAAGACAGGTGTATATTCTCACACAAAATATTTACTAACTTTTGCATATACATTTACGAACAGAAAACAACTCTTTCTTTTTTTTGTTATGTGTAGTTTTAATAATGTCCAATTTAATTTTTAACTTATAACTTAAATCCCCATCTGAATCATCTGTTTCTTACTCCAACCAGTAATTTGACAAATACAGAGAAGGTATATTCTCGAATTCTCTAATACATATCTAATTTTCTTCCTGTAAAATACTTGTTTCATGACTTTAACTATCAGCTCTATTCCTTCCTGCAACTCTTCTAGGCGAGACCATTCGGGGATTTTAATTTTTCCTCGTATCTCCTTCATGACGCTACTATTAAAGGGTTCCACGTCTTCCTGTGTGTATGTCAGCAACTCTTCTGCTCCACATTATTGCGGGATTTCTGTATGGAACTTTAAGTTTACAACTTTTGCAAACGAGTTTCCATTAACTGTAGTTATTCCATCAGTTTTAAACTCGGCAAATGGCCGTTCTGTTACTAGGTGGACAACATCCAGCTCGTCACGCTTAGATAGATTATAACCACCCATTTTAAGCCGACCCAAATGGGAACAGAGCTTAATAAATACATTTTTTCGTGTATCCCTCAATGTAGTAAACGTTCTCGATTCCGATGATTTCGGCCAGTACTCCAACACATGACCGGTTTCCATGGTTGTTTACTGTAAATGCCAATATTTTGTATTTCACCTTCGTTGACAGATTTTTCCATACACTGTGTTTAAATCCGTACGTAAACCTGGCCTGCACATCCGCAATAGCCTCTTCCATTTCAATTTGCAGCTTATATTCTTCCTTTACGGCAGCTGTCTTGTCTGTATACTCTAGTTTTCTTTTCTTTAGTTCGATGTCTTCCATTTCCAGTTTCCTTTTACGTGCACTTAATGGGGAATGGTTTAAGTCTGTGTGATTCATTTGCTCTTTTTCTTAAGACTTAGAGTATAACATTATTTGTAGGAACCAGTCCCAGTTTGGCGATATCTATATCGGACGGTATTGTGGAAAAGAGTGTTCTAGGCTGAGAAAAATAAGTTTCTCCTCCTTTAACATAACACATCTGCGTATTACTAATATTGTCTTTGTTGGAGCCTGTGTTAAGAACCTCTACGTGGCTTACAGGTAGATAATTAAAACTGTATGCAGACAGAGCGTAACTGATAAACTTTTCTCGGTCTTGAAAATCCGGCAGGCTTACTTGAACACCTGTCAATTTTTGGGTGTTCTTATTACCCCAATAGACAAACTGCAGAAAGTTGTTAAACAGCACACAGCAACTGTTTTGTAAATTATTAGTTAGCCGACACCACATAGACGCAATTGGCACAGAGTAAAGTGGAGCACATTGTAAATACTGCTTGTTAGTGTCTAGTACACTTAAACAGCTTTGCTCTGGGTCGAACACACAATCCATTCTGTAGTTGTACATAGTAGCCTCCAGCCTGGTAACGTAAACGTCCCCTGTAGTCGCGTGTCTGGACACTTTATAAAGTCTGTAAGATGGTTAGCGATAACTTTGTTTACTCCTGTACTTGTGGTTTGACATA
The DNA here is from genome assembly GCF_021461385.2 of Schistocerca piceifrons. NCBI lineage: Eukaryota > Metazoa > Arthropoda > Insecta > Orthoptera > Acrididae > Schistocerca > Schistocerca piceifrons. The sequence continues at coordinate 380,878,449 of NC_060142.1, forward strand.
TAAATGTGTTATATATCTTTACTCTACAATTGGAGCTCATCCACGTTAAACAGTCTATTCCAGCTGTCTTATCGTTTCTACTATCACATTACTGCTTGGTCTCGATCCATGCAAAAGTCGTGGGTCGATATTAGGTAGTCGCACATCTCCATTTTATCAACAATTCCCGCAAAGTCTTCCGTTATATCTAAATCCAAAAGGTAATAATCGTCTACAAGTAGCTGCTGCAATATTCCAGGCAACTCTTCCATTACGACATCCAATTTAACGTCAGCTAATTCCACTTTATATGGTGTAGCCACAGGATTTTTATATTTCTTCGAAATGGTTTCCAGGGCTTCCTTGCCGATTTTATCCAATATTCCTCTTGCTGTCACACTGTCACTTCCATGTAGGAGAAATGATAGCTTCGCCTTGACACCATGTCTTGCAGTGACGAACTTGGAGAATTTACTACGTAGATAATAGTTAATTGAGCCACACATCTCCTTCTTTAACATTACAGATCTTCCTTTCTCTAACTGCTCCTGACAGACCCCTTGATCACAGATTTTAACTACCATAATGATATCGCAAAACGGTTCTGTAATAGGAGGAAGCACATTTAAATTATTCTTGATAAGGAGCGTACCATTTTCGGTGTAATTTATGTTTCCAATGTCAGAAACAAGATGGTCCAGGTTCTCCAGTAGTAACCATAAACCAAAGCGTTCGTCTGTTGGTCTCGTCTTTCTCCCTAATAGCTGAGGCATGTTAAGGAGTTTGGAGGAATCCATGTTGACACTTTCAGCTAGCACAGAAGACTGATCAGTTGCGGCTGTCATGCATCTTTTTATACTCTAAGTATCCACGATAGCGGCACTTCCGGTCACATGATCTTCCGGTAGAGTATAGCACTGTACCCGGCCGTGGTTACGGTGGATGGTACAGCGCAACAGCCTGTGCACCGTAGTATCCGAGCGTGATTGCGGTATTGTGCGGCACCGGATAGGGTGGTACTTTTGAGGGGCAGTCACATTCCCTCCCACGGATACCTTACACAGAAAATAGCGCACTTTAGCTAGAAGGAATGTATGACCGGAAGATCACGTGAGAGATGTCACTAAATCCGCCAAAAGATGTAAACAACCATGCATGAGCAGTGCCTATTTGACGGAGGGGGTCCGACAGCCGATCAGATCCAGTTATTCCACCAGGAAAGAGGTACACGGCTCCAGACTGTAGCGCCTAGAACCGCACGGCCACTCCGGCCGGCCCACGATTTCCATTAGACGCAGACAGCTGGGGTACACTAATTCCGTCCCGGGGGTTATGGGATGGCGGCAGGAAGGGCATCCGGCCACCCCTTAAAAATTAAGCATGCCAGATCCGTACTTATTCCTGCTGACCCTGTGCACAATGCGGGATAAGGCAGTAGCAAAAGAAAGAAAGAAAGAAAGAAAAGTTAGAAAGTTTATTTTTCCTGCTTCTTGACTATCTGCCTTTACAGGTTAATTCCATGACTCATAACTGTATTAGGTGGTTAAGAAAATGACGCACTGCAATGTGACATACACAGCGGTCAAAGAATTAAATGGTCTAGTTTATTCTCTTATTGTGATTCGGATTTAACGCTTTGGTTTCAAAGCCGAGACTTCTGATTTTGTCTTAGAACATCTGGCTACATCCCTGCGTTAATATTTCTTACTGCAGTGACTGCGGAGTGGGCTGAGGCGCTGAGGAGAGCCGAGAGTGGTACGGGCCTGCGGCGATAGCATCGGCGCGGAGGCGCTCGAGGCTGCGATGAGAAGCGGGAGTAAATCCGGCGTTTAGAGCCTGAGCGGGTGGGTACATCCTCGCTCGCAACCTTCACCCGCGGGGTCAATGCCGGCCCGCGGCACACGAAGGCCGACGTCACCAGACAGCGCCGGATCTCCGCAGGGCCTGATGGGAACCCCGCGCCGTCACGGCGTCCAGAAGAGCTGAGCGTTTTGTCAGGTAGGTTCCTCAGCAATATAAAACTAACCACTGCCGATGTTTTACATACGGACTACAGAAAGGTATCGTGTTTGGAAGATCGTAACCAGGTGTAGAAAAATTTCATCAAAGTCTTCACTGTTGAAATGAACATCAGCTCTCTTTAAATGTGAGTAAATGTAAGGTAATTCCTATAACAAACAGATGGAACCACATAGTACGTCTTTACAGGTTTAGTGGTGAGCATCCCGAGCATGTAGTGTAGTAATAAGAAGCGACGGCAAATGAGACGATCAAGTAAAATCAATATTGTGTAGGACGAATGTAACACATATTTTTTAGAAGGGACTCGCATAAAAGACTGACATTTCAATTGTTTGGCCGGCCGCTTTCACAGAGCGGTTGTAAGCGCTACAGTCCGGAACTGCGCTGTTGCTACGGCCGCAGGTTAGAACCCTGCCTCGGGCACGGATGTGTGTGATGTCCTTAGGTTAGTTAGATTTAAGCAGTTCTAAGTCTAGGGGACTGATGACCTCAGATGTTCCATAGTGCTCAGAGCCATTTGAACTTCAATTGTTTGAAGTCTTCTCCAAACGCACTGACAACATGAACGGAGAGCCATGAAATACGCCCTCTGAGGAGCGTGGGATCGTTGCTGGCCAGTATCTCCCACACGAAAGTTTAACAGAACACTCGGGGACAATTAAATGCGAATCCTTGAAAGAACGACATAATTCTTGTGAAACAGTCTTGATCAAATTTCGAAAATCTGCATTAGAATGGCTGGTTCAAATGGCTCTGAGCACTATGGGACTTAACATCTGAGGTCATCAGTCCCCTAGAACTTAGAACTACTCAAACCTAACTAACCTAAGGACATCACACACATCCATGCCCGAGACAGGATTCGAACCTGAGACCGTAGCGGTCGCGCGGTTCCAGACTGAAGCGCGTAGAACCGCTCGGCCACTACGGCCGGCTATTAAATTAAGTCATGGCCCTACTTGAGGCCAATTACAAAAAATAGGAAAGCGATAATTATATGTTAACATGAACAATAAAATACAAAGTGAAGAGAACTGCCAATTCCGAGAATTCAAACAAACTAAAGTCGGAGCTAGATTGGTTAGGCAAGGGCCGGGACGAACAAGTGTGACCGTCGACTCAACAGATCATTCTCGAAAAATCATAACCGCGACTAGTCTGTAGTGATTGGCCGAGCACGGAAGAAATACATATGAAATCCACATGCAAATAAGAAAGTCTGCTCGTTTTGGTTCAAATGGTTCAAATGGCTCTGAGCACTATGGGACTTAACATCTGTGGTCATTAGTCCCCTAGAACTTAGAACTACTTAAACCTAACTAACCTAAGGACATCACAAACATCCATGCCCGAAGCAGGATTCGAACCTGCGACCGTAGCAGTCGCGCGGTTCCGGACTGAGCGCCTAGAACCGCTGGACCACCGCGGCCGGCTCTGCTCGTTTTGCATACGCCTTCGAATCCCTGATCAGGCATTAAACCATGGTATTTAATCAAGTCTAGAAGCAACATACTGAAAAACGCTTAACATTTTTCCTACTTTGGGGCCAGCGCTGCAAGACAATCTCACCGTAACTGAAGAGTCGGTAAGTAGAGTCCTGCATACGGCACGGCGTGTTGCCATCCGCTAGTCGTCAGTCGTCGTGTGATGGGCTGGCCGTGAGATATGCAAATCTGCATTCTGCCTCGCCTCCCAACTCGTAACGTCTGTTTTTCTACGTTTCCAAGACCCAAGCGTCTGCTTCCGCAAAATTCTATCGCTCCTCTCTGCTCTGCACAAAATCCGCACCAAAGAATGCTCCATCAATGAGACAGCCTCAGCAACTTGTGGGTGGACCGTCAGATTTAGACTTGCTATGGAATTTTCGCTGGGATGCGATTAAAAATCTTCCATACAGTCCCAACCTCTAACCATGTGCTTTCCATACTTTTTTGGAGGACTGAAGAAAGAAATCTGTTGTCGTCGATTTGCTTCGGACGAAGAGGAACATGCCTGGGTACAGTCTTGGTTCCCTAGGCTACCGCAAACATTTTTGAACGAAGGCATAGACCGTCTTGTCTCACAGGGGAATAACAGCTATCGCAATCACTTTGGAAATAATAAACACCATACTTACTTCTTGTCCATCTGTCTCGTTTGCGCTTGACTGCTCATTATAAATCACGCAATAAGCTACCTTCCTTCCTAGCGAGAGAGAGAGAGAGAGAGAGAAATTCTCACTCGACGTGGAGTGGCGTCCAGCTGCCGCATTTCCAACCCAAAAGAGGAGAATAAAAAAGTTTCTAACAAGAAACAGTCGCCAAGTTTCCAACGAGAATGCAAAGATGGATATCTCCCGACCAGACGGGAACCCTCTGGGTTTCTAAGAAAGGTGTTACTCGCGAAAAACTTCATTCCACCGAACTGTTTTCTAGGAAAAGCGTTATGGCGAAAGACAACACGCCACCAAGCGGTTCTTTGAGCAGAGAGATCGACATGTGCACTGGCCGAGGGCGCAAATGGTTCATTGTACTGGCCGTTTGTACCCAGAATCAGGGACTTCATTGAGCCTGCAGTCTGTGGCTAACTGCATACGCCCCAGGGGTGCGGAAGTAGATAGTACAGAGCCCTGCAAACACCTGCCTGATGGTTTGTGTCCGGGTCACTTCCCCTGCTGCAGGCGCCCTAGCCGTTAGGAGCCTAGTATTCTGCGTAGGGAATCGCGAGGGTTGGCTGACAGTGGGTCCTGTGGCCTCCTACCATGACGCCCATCCAAGGTACTGTCAGAATCACACAGCACAACCAATACAGGACATGCAATTAACTACAGAGACAGAGGGAAATTAAGACAGGTGTCAGTGACTCGATCTTTGCAGTCACCGGTATCGTCCGTATTAGCAGTATCAGACATTCTTCAGTTGGTAGAAACATGATACAGATTGTGATAAAGTGAATCAGTAACAATAATACAAGAGAGGTGCAGTCCACCATTTGTTTGGCACATTTCAGCAGGATCACGACTAAATTCATCATGGAATAGTGTGGAAGACTTAATTTTGAACTGAACAGAAAATTAAACGGAGCTAAATTGGACATTTAGCAACGCAAAGGTATGGTAGAAGTGGGAAAATTTTCTACTAGATTGCAAGAAAGAGAAGATAAAGATGATGAGCAGTGGAAGCTTGGTAAACTAAATTGCAAAACACACAGTAGCGACATGCATACATATGGCTGGACCATAACACATGGAAAAGTCAGAGGAGTCATTTATTCGTCAGTGGGTATCAAATGGCTATGGGTGATGATAATGATGTTGATACGCTGTCTGATCAAAAATATCCACAGGACTAACTCGTGAGCTCCAAAATGCTACCAGCAGTCAATGTAGCAGAATGATTATCTGCAGGGACTTAAAAAGAATAGGGTACATCAGCCGAGTATCTTCTCACGAGCCACATATTTCTGTAGTCATTGCAAAGCGATGCTCGAGGTTACGAGAGACGCCACTGGACAGTGGGTGGCTGAAAACGAGTTATCTTTGAGTGATGAATCACGCGGTGCCCTGTGCCAATGAGATGAAAGAATTTGAGTTTGGCAAACGTTTGGAGAACGTTACCTGCCTTCATGTGTGTGCCAACTGTGAAATACGGCACACTCTTGACACTATGGATCACGAAATATTGAATTCCCTAACGAATTCTAAAATGTCCATTGAGTCTAGCCCCAACTACCATTCCGCGTTCAAAGTGTGTTAATTCCCGTTGTGCGGCCATAATCAAGTCGGGAACCCTTTCACATGAATCACCTGAGTACGAATGATTCACTATGTGATCAAAAGCATGCGGACACCCCAAGAAAAATATGTGATTTTCATATTACTTGCACTGTGCTGCCACCTACTGCCAAGTACTCCATATCAGAGACCTCAGTAGTCATTAGGCATCGTGAGACAGCAGAATGGGCCTTCCGCGGAACTAACAGACTTCGAACGTAGTCAGGCGATTGGGTGTCGCTTGTGTCATATGTCTGTACGCTAGATTTCCACACTGCTAAACATCCCTAGATCCACTCTTTCCGATGTGACAGTGAAGTGGAAACGTGAAGGGACACGTACAGCACAAAAGCGTACAAGCCGACCTCGTCTGTTCACTCGCAGAGACCGCCGACAGTTGAAGAGGGTCGCAATGTGTAATAGGCATACATCTATCCATGGTCGAGTGGTTGCTCATAAGCCACATATCACGCCGGTAAATGCCAAACGAGGCCTCGCTTGGTGTAAGGAGCGTAAAACTTGGACGATTGAACAGTGAAAAACGTTGTGTCAAGTGACGAACCTTGGTACACAATGTGAAGATCCGATGGCAGGGTGTGGGTATGGCGAATGCCCGGTGTACGTCATCTGCCGACGTGTGTAGTGCAAACAGTAAAATTCGGAGGCGGTGGTGTTATGGTGTGGTCGTGTTTTTCATGGAGGGGGCTTGCACCCGTTGTCGTTTTGCGTGGCACTATTGCAGCACAGGCCAACATTGATGTTTTAAGCACCTTCTTGCTTCCGACTGTTGAAGAGCAATTCGGGGACGGCGATTGCATCTTGCAACACAATCAAGTACCCGTTCATAATGTACGGCCTGTGGCGGATTGGTTACACGGCAGTAACATCCGTGTAATGGGCTGGCCTGCACTGACTCCTGACCTGAATGCCACAGAACACCTTTGAGATGTTTTGGAACGCCGACTTCGTGCCATGCCTCACCGACCGACATCGGTACCTCTCCTCAGTGCAGCACTCCCTGAAGAGTGGGCTGCCATTCGGCAAGAAACGTTCCAGCACCTGACTGAACATACGCCTGCGGGAGTGGAAGCTGTCATCAAGGCTAAGGGCGGGCCAACACCATACTGAACCCAGCATTACCGATGGAGGGCGCTCCGCGCGGAGTGGCCGCGCGGTTTGAGGCGCCATGTCATGGACTGCACGGCCCCTCCCGCCGGAGGTTCGTGTCCTCCATCGGGCATGGGTGTGTGTGTTGTTCTTAGCATAGGTTAGTTTAAGTAGTGTGTAAGTCTACGGACCGAACAGCTCAGCAGTTTGGTCCCTCAGGAATTCACACATATATGAACATTTTTTAATGGAAGGGACCACGAACTTGTAAGTCTTTTCAGTCAGGTGTCCGGATACTTTTGATCACATAGCGTAGCTCCGCTACTGCACTGTCCTTTTATACCTTGTGCACGCGATGCGACTGCCATCTGTATATGCGCATATCATGACTTTTGTCACCTCGGTGTAAAGAGTGCTTTCTCTGTTTTCAGCTTTTTAATTGACAACCAACATACATAGAAGACTTTCTAATACTGTAAAAAATCGCAGGAGTTTTGCTTCTGGTAGTAGTCATAGTGAGGTTTTGAAATATGGCCGAGAAATTTCTTGCGAAAGTTTTCACCTTTTAAAGGTAAGGAGAGAATGACACATCGGGACGCCGCCGTGAGAGTCTCACATAGAGGTAAGTTGTAACTCTGCGGCTGGGGAGTAATTGGCAAATAGAGTAAAAGAAGACCACAGCGAATCCGTTTGAAGTAACAACTCTGGCGACATATAAAGTAAAGATGAAGCTCGTGACAGAGCCGCGGTATCAGGCATTCCGCAAACGAGCTGCGAGCGACTCGCCGACTCGTCGCGCCGCCGAGGACCGCATTCCAGCTGTCAACACAAGCGGCAAATCTAGCGCACCGCCGCGCCGAGCCGACGCGGGACAGGTTAGGCTGGGCTGGGTCCGGCCCCGTCCGTCTGTCAGCGCATCCGAGGCTCTGCGGCGGCGGCGGCGGCGGCGGCGGGAGGCATCAATCGCCGTCTGCCGCGGGTCTAGCGTAAGCCTCCGTCCCACGTCTCGCCGTGAAGCAGCGCATCCGGTGCACGCCTGATTATGCGCAGGACATGGGAAAGGCTGCGCTCCTTACTTTTTGTCTTTCTTTCTGTCAGTAAATGTGGAAAGCCAGCCGCTGTGACCGAGCAGTTTTAGCCTCTTCAGTCCGGAACCGTGCTGCTGGGTTGGGTCGGGTTATTTGGGGGAAGAGACCAAACAGCGAGGTCATCGGTCTCATTGGATTAGGTAAGGATGGGGAAGGAAGTCGGCCGTGCCCTTTCAAAGGAATCATCCCGGCATTTGCCAAGAGCGATTTAGGGAAATAACGGAAAACCTAAATCAGGATGGCCGGACGCGGGATTGAACCGTCGTCCTCCCGAACGCGAGTCCAGTGTGCTAACCACTGCGCCACCTCGCTCGGTCCACGCTGCTGCTTACGGTCGCAGTTTCGAATCCTGCCTCGGGCGTGGATGTGTGTGTGATGTCTTTAGGTTAGTTAGGTTTCAGTAGTTCTACGTTCTAGGGCACTGGTGACCTCAGATGTTAAATCCCATAGTGCTTAGAGCCAATTGAACCAAATGTGGGAAACGAGTACTGTAAACCGGACATACTTTGACCGCTGTGGTTACTTTGGCCACACATACAACAAAAGTTTTACAGCTCTCCGCTGGCTCTCAGAAGGGGAGACCACACCATTGGGATGGCACATTTACTTTATACTTTGTACACCTTTAGTACGCGATTAAATCAAACTTAATGTGCAAGCAGTAAGGTGCACTACTCTGGCAGTTCCGAAAAAATAGTAAGAGGAATACTTCTATTATGTGCCTTATGTATCTGCGTGGGTAGCAGACGTAACGGTTCATGGCGGTAAAGTGATTAACGTTCGATCTCCTTAAGACAAACGTGTACAGATCGTGTCCCGCTCAAACTTTTATTTTATTTAATTTTATTTTCATCACTGGTCATGTTATTTCAGTTATATAACATTTGAGAGGTGATATAATGAAAAGAACCCTGTGTATTTGCATGAACTTTCAATTTATGTTTTTCACGTCTGTATGACAAATATTACCCACAACCTGCCTTCGGCGTTGTAGCGGCTCGGAAGTGCCTAGCGCACCGGCCACGCCCGTTTAGCGCGAGCTGTGTTTACATCCGTGAGGCTGCAGATCACGATGGCTCTTTCTTGTCGGAGGGCGACGATCAAGTTCACATTCCACGCGCTATAATTAAGACCAAAAGCGCACGAAGTCGGGCGTTTCATGCTCGAAGTGGTGAAACTAGATCACCGGGGGCTGATAGGAATTCACCTGTCAATAATGGCCAGCTTCGTATATGTAAAACTCAAAAACGAGGCAGCGTGCGAGGCCACTCCCGCCGGAGGTTCGAGTCCTCCCTCGGGCATGGGTGTGTGTGTGTGTTTTTCTTAGCATAAGTTAGTATAAGTAGGGTGTAAGTCTAGGGACCGATGACCTTAGCAGTTTGGTCCCTTAGGAATTCACACACATTTGAACATTTACAGCGTGCGCACAGACCCATTCGTCGATCCACCGACGGTTACCGTTTTTGCCCCGCCGACGGGAACGTGGGTGTGGTTTCTGTTGATCATGCCAGTCTCGGAGTGAGAACGGTAAGCGTATTCGCACTTCCGTTCAAAGTCCCCGCGGTCATGGTTATCGCAGCAATTCGCCCTTATGGCACTGTCCTTGGTCATGCTGCGGAGAAATGGACCAGCTTCGAGACGTATCCCGTACTCAACAGAGTGCACAAAAGAGGAATTGAATTCCAGAAGCACATACCGACTTACGTGGCAATAGGTGGTGGTCTAGCCATCGTTACATACGATGGGCGACCGAAAACCTGCTCTAGCTGCCGGCAGGAAGGCCGCGCCCGAACTGACTTTCTTCAGCGACGTCCCGTATAGCTACCTGGGGAAACCCAGCACCAGCCACACCACGTACGTGGAAGGGCAACGAGGCGACGTGGGCGACGCGCATAACAGACCGTTGCTCGTAGAGTCTGCGAGTATCGCCGCCGCTACCACGTCACTGCCTGTGCAAATGACCTTGTCACACCATCCGCCAGACGCCCTGCAGAAGGTGCGGAGCCACGGTCTACCACTCTCTAGTCGAATCCATCTTCAGATATGGAAGAGAATCCGCAAGAGGGCAGCATGCCTCAGCTGACGTGGAGGCTCCACCACGAAAACAGTGGTCGAAGACGCGAAAGAAGAGGCAGCTGTCCGCAGAAGACGAGTACTTAAACATAGTCGATGAAAAATACAGTGGGAACGATCATGATTCGTTTCCACCGACCGGCCAGGTCTACGTCACACTCACAGTTTCTGTGCTACAGACCATGGAGAAACCGCCACATGAAAGAGACACGATGGGTACAATTATGCAATAGGATGACGTCCCACTTGCAGATGAATGGCATAAACAGCGAGAGTCCTCACCAATGCATTAGGATATTGGGCACAAGAAATGGAACAAACGGATGAGATGCAGGAGGTCGAACTTAAGTTATTGGCTCCCACCGACAACGAGTCGTGAGGGAACCTTGTCCATGGCGATCAATGAGGCCGTGTCGTGTCGTCCCGGTCCAGGGAGAATGCACCGTAGACAGCCGATTTCCACGTATGTAATTTCCCAGCAGTGCACAACCGATAAGATGTTACATATCCACCGTATTATTACAGTTAACATCAGTGGTATTCACACCCCAGAAATGACAAGATATGCTGCAGACAGCGGACGGCGACATAGTTTCTCTGCAGCAGGTACTAAACAATGCCCCAATTGAAATGGTTCAAATGGCTCTAAGCGCTGTGGGACGTAACAACGGAGGTCGTCAGTCCCCTAGACTTAGAACTACTTAAACCTAACTAACCTAAGGACATCACACACATCCATGCCCGAGGCAGGGTTCGAACCTGCGACCGTAGCAGCAGCGCGATTCCGGACTGAAGTGCCTAGAACCACTCGACCACAGCGGCTGGCTGCCGCAGTTGAGTTTTACGGTTATGACGTCTATCGTTTAACAGGTTACGACAGGAGCGGTGGCACAGCCATACTGTTACGAGAAGAAATAGTGGCGGCAGATGTCAAATATTTACCATCCACCTGTGGTATTGCCCTGCCTGTTGGGGATGTCCGTTTGGTGAATGTTTACGCACCATCTGGCTCGGGGAAAAGAAACGAACGCACAATCTTTCACACGGAAGAATTGGCACCGCTATTTCGAGGACGCCAGGAGAATTATATTGTCGGCGGCAACTTCAACTGCATTCTGCGGCCCGAGTTCCAACGACCACACTTCGTCCCTTGCCAGGCGTTACAGACGCTAGTCCTTGACCTTGCACTGCGTGACAACTGGAAAATGATGCACGGTGACAGCCGCGTATACACGTGCTTTACAAGCCACTCAGCCAGTCTACTAGACACGGTGTATGCGTCACGTGTGGTACGCAAGGCGACGATTGACGCCGAGGCGTGGCCTACGTCCTTTACAGACCACCAGGCTTACATCTGCATCATTGCTCTGCCACGACTTAAGGCATGGCGTAATAGGGACCCATGAGAGCTCAACGTTACCCACCTACGGGATGAGAACTGTTTACGGGAATTGAAGACATATCGTGTCTATGCCAACAGCGTCATTGTTCGTACGATTCAACGCTTAAATGGTGGCTCTGCCGTGTCAAACCGGCTTTACACAGGACTTTCACACGACATGGCCAAGGTAAATCACATTGGCAACGGGCGACTTCCGAATTTTATTTCAGAGCCCTACTTCAGTTGGCGACACAACCACCATCTCCCGACCGTTAGCAGGTTGCCCCACGTATCTAAGTATAACTGCTGCGTGTTACGGCAGTGAAGATGTGAAGATAGAAAGAGGATGCTCGACGGATTATGCAACGAATGGCGGTCATTACATTCTATAGTGAAAGAGAGAAGGCAGCTTATATGGGATGTTGAAATAGCCGACGGGTCGCGGACCACGCTACAGAAGGATATTGCACGTACTTTCGCTCAGAACTATCGCAGTTTCTTGCCACCTCCTTACGTCCCACCGAGTTCACGGAGGGTATCATGATACCCGTTCCAAAACCAAGTGGTGGTCGTAAACCACAAGACTACCGGCCACTGACATTATTGATCGGGGACTACAAAATCTTTGCTCGTATCCTTCGTGCTCGCCTTCAAGCCGCGGTGAAAGACAAAATTCCTTAAAAAAAAAAAAAAAAAGTGTCTAGGTGGGAAGAGCAATATAAGCACAGTGATAGGGGCAAACAGGGATGTCATAACATTGATGTCGGCATGTAGATCACGAGAAGCCCTGGTGGCAGTAGATTTCGATCATGTTTTCGACCGAATGCACCATGTGTTTCTACGAGGAGTGATGGAACGGATAGGAGTCCCCGTCCCGTTTGTGGACTCGAGAGTCTTGGTGAACGGTGCTAGCTCAGGACCTATCATGAACCAGCGCTCAGTGCGGCAAGGTTTCCCCCTTTCGGCCGTTTTATTTCCAGTCGCCTTGAAGGCGTCCAACTAGTGACCGCAACTTCCAGTGCCGCGCATACGCCGACGACGCCGTTCTTTTGGTCAAGTCAGGAGACGAAATCCAGGCGGCGCTGGAATGGCTTCAGCAGTATGGAGCGGTGGCGGGTAGTGTCATGAACCTACGAAACACCCAATGTATGGAAGTGGGCAGAGGGCTGCCACCAGGGACAGCAGCTCCCATCACCAAGGTCCCCACCTCAAGTGTTTGGGAGTGGTATTCCATGGTAACATACAACGGCTATTGCGACAGATTCGCGCATTAGTGCGACAATACGCACTGCGCGCCACATATATATTCCAGCGAGCACATTACGTCATTGTCTATTTGGCACCAAAAATAAGTCACTTGGCACACGTACCACCGTTGCCCACCATTATCGCGTCAAGACTACAGTCGGCCTTCGGACATTTCGTAAGTGCCGACCTCCTCTTCTAAATCCGATACAATACCTTGACGCTTCCGCCGAGAAGAGGAGGCATCGGATTCGTAAACTTGAGGACCAGGGCGCGTGCGCTATTTCTCAGTATGAAGCAACGCTTCTGGAGAATTGAGCACATCACCTTAATGGGCGGTTGTGATCATCGAAGTGGCTCTCCATTCACTCTATACACCAGTCAATGTTGGCCACGTCTTGGCACAGCTCGCACACATTCGGAACTTCTTCGTCGATTACAGTTACGTTCTGAACAGTTTGCCGAATACCAGGCTGCCCGCAACGAAAGACATATATCGAAGCTTCCTTCAGAAACAATCTCGCAATGTGGACGAACATAAGTACCCGGCGATACATTGGCAGAGAATATGGAGAGCGGTTCGTCTTCTCTCTCTCCCTACAGGGGTACGCGCGTTTTGGTATGTAGTGCTGAGCTTCAAATTCCCGAAACGTCAACGTCTGCACTCAATTCACCTGGTCGTCACGCCGGTATGTCTCCACTGCTCGGTCGTCGACTCCGACGAGCACCCTTTGGTTTGTCACAAGGCAATCGACTGTTGGCTTCTAACGAGGAAAATGCTGGCTCTTTTACTGCTTACGGTGCACACGGCGATCAAAGCTGACGACCTACAGTTCCCGGACAAAGTATACTTTTCTACCGCCAGGACAAATGCCGTAAACTGGATGTAAGGGGATGGCAACATGTTATCGCACCGATGACAAGAACGTCACAGACTTCTGGTACATATTGCGAGAGCAACATGAGATCTTGTGGCGTCAAGTGAAATAAAAGAACATGTTTTTTCAGTTACTGGGGTTTGTTATTCACGGATCCTCCGGCTAGCTGGGGTGTTCCGGGTATGAGAAGTGAAATGAGAAGACAGCTCAAATTTCAGGAACTAACGTTCATACGTGATGTATTCAGGGTACTATATATCGTTTTTGCCGCCGGCCGGTGTGGCCGTGCGGTTCTAGGCGCTTCAATCTGGAACCGCGTGACCGCTACGGTCGCAGGTTCGAATTCTGCCTCGGGCATGGATGTGTGTGATGCTCTTAGGTTAGTTAGGTTTAAGTAGTTCTAAGTTCTATGGGACTGATGACCACAGATGTGAAGTCCCATAGTGCTCAGAGCCATTTATACATATGTCGTGTTTGAATTAGCGAGAAGCCGACTTGGATACTCGCAAACAGGGCCGTTGCATAGTCTCGTCTTTTTTTTTTTTTAATCTAGACGGCGTTGGGATCCATTTTTATGTTTGGATGTGTTTAATGGCACCAATAGCCACAAAAAACACCTCAAATAAAAATTAAAAGAAAACCATTTCATACCTTGGACCACATCCCCAGAAAAGGGAGACATTGTAGCCAGGTCTCGGGTTGCGACCCCTGTCCACATTGCCTCCGCCAGCCCCTGAACTGATCCCAACAAAATATGTATATAAAAATAAAAAAAAACAAAGAAAGGAAAAAAGAGAAAGAAGAAGGAAAAGTGATAAACGTTTGAGCCCCGTAAGGCAAACGTGTATGATGCCACGGTTCTTTTTTTTTCCCTGGTCATGTTATCTAATTAATCTGATATTTGAGAGGTGTACTTGCATGAAGTTTCAGTTTATGTTTTCCATCTGTGTATGACAAATACCAGTCTGCAAAGTGTGATGTCGAGAGCATATCCGATGAGTAATTGAACATTACTCTTGTGTTCTGGCACATTGTGACTTACTATATTACTGATTCTGAATAACGTCATTCGCATAATTATTTATCGAAGTCTCACTTGGGCTTTCCAAACCTGTACCTCGTCCTTGAAAGTTTAATTACAAATAGTAAATTGTCAAATAACATGATATTCACTACAACTTCATGAAAATGTACGTGAATTTTTTTCGTTATAGTACCCCTTAAATGTCATGTAAATTAAATAAAGAGACCAGCGATGAACAGAATATAGATTAAAAAATATGTGCCAACGCGACTGGAACGGGCGCCACGTCCATGACTGTTTCACTACGCGTTTACACTAACCGCCTGACCACATTGACTTCTTAGAGCGAGCACCTTCGCACAGATACTTCAGTTACATAATAGACGCGTAAAACTTCTCTTGCGGTTTTCTCGGTATTGCCAGTGTAATGCACATAGCTACTTGCACGTAATGTTGCTTTAATGGTCTACTAAAGTTGTACAAAGTTTGAAGTGACCCCAACCCCAAAGCCTCCCATTGTCAGTTGGGTGTTTAGTGTATACTATTTGGTGGTAAAGTTCCATCAATATACGCTAGACGGCGCCACGTAATGCCGATTTACTTGCGCGAAAGTCGACAAACTTAAAATTGTTTGCGAAAAAGTGCATTAAAATCTGATTGTGCAAAATCCACCGACATCACTTGACTACAAAGAAATCGCCCTTTTCCAGTATATCATGTATGTCACTAGATTAATTCTCAAAGCAGACCACTGATTAGTTTCTCGTTCACATGTATATATCTGACAGTATTTCACGCTTTCTGAGGTAATGTTCATGACTTTTCCGTTTTGAGATTACTTTGACCGCTATTCATTATTATCCCAAGATTACAGATGGAAAATTTGTTTGTTTCGATTCCACGTCAGAGCGGATCTAAGGACTACAAACATTAACGAAGACTCATTTGTAACTGTTGATGTGCCTACAACTAGGAAAAACAAACGTCAGTCATATATTGCTCAAACTGCAAGCTGCTGTGCTTCAGGCGGTGATTCAGGTATAACATTTAACGTCAAATACATCCGGAAACAAAAAATGAAATTTGTTTGGCTTCAAGTGCCAGATATTGTTTCAATAAATGAAGAATGGATAACCTTGGTTCTAATTGCAACAGCTGTTTTGAAACGAGTTTTAAGCCTAAGAGGGATGAAATTATGATACACTCTACCAAATTTAGAGCTATGTATGTGGTACTCCATCCTAGTGTACTCCATTACATTTACGATTTTGATGCCGAATGACGCTGTTTGATTTATGTATCATACCTGACTTTTCCTTTTATGAGACGTAACAAAGCACTTAAGAAAATTTATTTGGGAGGGGGGGGGGGGCAAACTATCACTTGTTTTTGAAGTACTGACCACAAATGGAATGATAGTTGATAGTTGTGGTGGAAGTATAGGCCGGTCAATGTAACCCCAAATTCATTCTAACTTTAACCACCTAAAATTTTTTTCTGCTTCTTGCTGTGAACTTTACAAAATGTATTGTACTAATTACTACATAATCCTTTCATACAAATCCCTATTTACATTAACATAAATATTACATAAGTTAAAAAAGAGTCATGATGATCAAATTTAAATCTGAAAATCGGTCGAAGTATATCCGGTTTACAGGAACCGTATTCATGCTGATATCGAAGTTCCGGATTATGGAGACTACACTATCTACACTATCACCATCGAAACACCGAAAAAGAACTTTGGACGTTGGGCGACCGAATATGTGAAGTTAGAGAGATATCTGAAAAAGAGAGAAGGAAACATCACATGATCACTCAACTACGATACGGGTTTGTGAATGACGAGCGCCGAAGTTGTTGAATTCCGAGCAAAAGCGAATGAGACACAAGCTCCTCAGCAACGTTTGACTTCGGGTAAGCCATTTCTCTGCAATATCGTTTCTTCCAGAAGTGTTAGTATCAGCAAGACATGCAGGAGGTCTTTTGAGAAGTTTGGATAGTTGGTGAGGAGTACTGGCAGAAGTGAAGCTGTGAGAGCGGGTTATGAGATTTGTCTGCATAGTTCAGTCCGTTAGAACATAGTTTGCAAAAGGGAAGGCTCTTTCAGAATTCTGTCCGGTACTCAGGTTCAACTCTCCAGGAAGTCTCAGGACAGCGCACACTCCTCTGCAGAATGTAAGATGTATTGTGGAATATTTGGATTCTCTTAATTCAGTGGGTCCAGAACTAAAACATCGCATAACGCAGGGGACGCAAGCTTCTGCCCCTGCACCAACAGAGAAGAAGATTTCATTATAGGATATGACCAGTGTCGTCACCAAATGGAAACTAGTTGTTATTAACTACCTCCAAATTTTGAATAAATGGTTCTAGAAAAGATGCGCTTTTTACTAAAGGGCAATGGATGTGTGGGACCAGCTCGAAACTTAGCTCGTGGCAGTGCAAGTTTCATGGACACCAAGAACCAGTTACAACACACCATAGGTGTGTACGTAAGTGATCAGAGTTGCAAAACCCTTTTACAGTTAGAACAGTCGTCAGACTGCAGGGAATGTATTGGGACACGTCGTAGTCAAACTTCTGTTAATGATAAATACAAAAAGTAAAACCGAGATTTTTTCCAAATTTTCTTTGGTTCGGCTGACGACAAGGAGTGGGGAGATTCAAAGATCAGAGATCGTACAGTTACAAATAGCAGAAACGACGTAGATACGAGTACATACCCACATCAAAACCACAACTGTAAATTTAAATTTGAGTGGAACATGAAACAAGAAATTCACGGGTACGAAAACGAGGTATTTGAAGCAACTTATAAAATCAAATGTGGTCAGCCTCAATAAGGCAATGAACTGTCTTAGTGTATGACTAAACCCCAAATCTAGCCACAGCCGTCATGCAATATTTTATGCGGAAAAGCTGCAACTTCACATACGCAGCATGGAAACCAAGCGATACACGACGCCATCACCCTTACCATCATATGTAGTTGAGCAACCAGGCAAAACGCAGTCTGCTGATGTATTTTTAAAGCAATAATTTAACATCTAGGCAAGTGATCCTACGATTCTTTTTAAAAAAGGATTGTCATATTATAGTAAATCTTAGTGTCTAATGGTAAGGTAACCTAGGATTTAGATACTTTAGGGCAATTTATTAACTTTGTAAAGAGTAATCTTGTGTCCTAGACCAACAGAGATTCAGACAGTCCACGGAGCTCACCCTCCGACAGATCACGTATCATGCGGCAACAGACCGGAAACACCACTTGTAAGCCATCCCCGTGGCCATGAAGTCGCTGACATAGCCGCATGCGGGAAATACCTACGGTATCGGACTCTGATTTTGGATCTACACAACTCGGCTTTTTTTTATGGGGGGGGGGGGGGGGGACTCGTAAGGCTTGGTGCCTCAACTGATGCGGCGTTTCTCAACGAAGGTCGTGTTCTGTACCCATGCGTTTGAGAGTGGACAATGTTTTGGACTGACGATGGTTTGGACTGACGATGGTTTCGCTATACAGAGGAGTGAGGGTGTTTTGTATTTGTGACCTCTGGTGACAGTACGTGTAAATGTGCGGAAAGGAACTCTTCTGGTGACAATCACATTGATTTCATCATATCCAGAAAAGATACAGTTCGTGAAAGTAAAAAAAAAAAAAAAAAAAGAATGATGTTGTACTTCAATTACATTCCTGCAGTTAAGCAATTAATCCTTGTATTTTTATACGAAAATGCCGTACGTAATTGCATCACTTTGAGTAATCTGTTTCACAGCAGATTTACGCACTTAATTGCTATACCGCTCTTCGGTGAAAGACAGTGTGGTTAAGAACCTTCTCTCAGAGGCACCTACCGGTAGACGCCATATTGCCTTTGCTTCACGGAAGATAAGCAAGGATGGCACGCCACTCCGCTCCGACTCATCGTATCCACCATTGGTTCATCAACATACAAGCTGGCGAAGTACTTGGCCACTGTCCTCGCTCCTCATGTGGAACACTGTGGACATCGTATTAAAAAACTCAGCAGATTTTATCAGCCGAATTAACCGTCTTCGACCTAGTGAGTGTGACATTATGGTCAGTGGTGATAATGCTGTTGTAACCCAACATACCTTGAAACGTCCCCTTAGAACAATTATACATGACTGTGTTTAAACTGACACACAATATTTTTTTTCTGACTTTCAGAAATCCCTACAAAAGAATGGCCCTGACTAACATTAACCTATACGTTTCACAAATCACTTACCTCACAAAAATCTTGGTTACTCGAACTACTGCAATACAGCGAGCGCCACTACTGCCAGCTAAATAAAAGATTCAAACTACGGAAGGCACTAACTACTGATAGGCATAGTTAGCAAATGAAAGATTTTAATAGAGAACAAACAATGTATTTACCTTAATAGTCATCAAAAGTCATAATATATATAGCAGTTCATGACATCCAGTCTTACAAATTTCAAAACTCCGCCATTTCTCTCCCCACATCCACCACTGCTGGCGGCTCACCTCCAACTGCGCAACGCTACGCGCTGTTAACATCCAGCTGCCCAACACTACAATGGCAGACAACAATGCAAACTAGCCACAGACTGCACACAGCACAGCCAGTGATTTTCATACAGAGCGCTACGTGACGTTACCAATAAGAAAACCTAAATAGCCCACTTACAACCTTACACGGCGCCGGCCGGAGTGGCCGTGCGGTTCTAGGCGCACAGTCTGGAACCGAGCGACCGCTACGGTCGCAGGTTCGAATCCTGCCTCGGGCATAGATGTCCTTAGGTTAGTTAGGTTTAATTAGTTCTAAGTTCTAGGCGACTGATGACCTGAGAAGTTAAGTCGCATAGTGCTAAGGGCCATTTGAACCATTTGAACCTTACACGGTGTTGACTGTTGCCTTGGCCTGCTCGATCAGCAGATGTGCCTCCTGTCGAGCACATATGGGACATCGGACGATGACTCCAGCGTCATCCACAAACAGCGTTAAACACACCTGTATTGACTGGTCTAGTGCAAGAGGCATGGAACCTCATCCCCCAAACTGATATCCTTCACCTGTACAACACTATGCATGCGCGTTTGCATGCTTGCATTCAACATTCTGGCGGTTGCACTAGTTTAACATTTGCAACGGCTCATCTCACACTTATATTAACCTATGATCTTGCAATGTTAATCACTTAATACGTTACCTAGACAAATAAATTCCTGAAATTTTGTTACTCAACTTTTTTTTCTTTTTTTTTCTCTTTTTTTTTTTTTTTTGTTGCTGTTGTGATGTTCTCCCGTCAGTGTATTACGTGGAAATAAATCAATCAGTTAAACACTTTACACTCAAACACGAAAATTACTTTTGTCAAAGTGAACGTATATTCTGAAAAAATATCTCAAAAATATATAATTCATTTTACTATCTGCCATTCTGTACACTGTTTTCGTACTTGTTTATGGCCACGATATTTGTTTACTTTCTTTATCAAACTTGTTCTGTGACTTTTTCTTTAAAGACGGAATGTCGGATTTTTGTCGCGCATGCGTGTATGAACTGATAGCCTTTACTCAATATTGCGAATTCTGAAAATGAGTTGTGCATATGTGCTTTAATATGTTCACTATGCCTTGCTCGTAAGACCTGCCAGTATGTTCCTCACAACCTATCCCACATATGACACACGCTCGTAATATTGTCTAAAATATTAGCATTTTGTTCAAATACGGGTATTAGGCAGGAACAGGTTGAGCAGGTAACTAAGGGAGCTCAAGAAAGTGAAAAAGACAAAGAGAGAAGAGCTGTCAGAATGCATCTGACACTGATTGCTGACAGTACTGCTCGTTGCAGAACGATGTGACAGTGAAGCCGCTGCAGGTAACTAAGCATGAGAGGCACAGCAGAAAGAGAAAAATAATCGAGGAAAAGTGAAGGCGGATTCGCAGCTTCCCATTCTCCGGATAGTAACTCTAATATGGTCGAACTGTTTCTCAGGTAACCTGTATTACACATTTAATAATGTGGTGTAGGTCTTCAGCAGTTTGACATGTAATTCGGATGCACTCCCTTCAACAGCCTCTTGATAGAGGCATTTATTGCAAATGCTGAGAAAACACCGTTTCACTTTCGATTCAAAAAAGAGCGCAGAATGTCCACAGGCAAAACTTAGTAGAAATTCGTGCGTCTATGAAAAGATCATTGCACGAGCTGTATGGTTTGTATATTCACACGCTAGCAGATAGTTAAAACCTTGTCTTATAAGCGTTATTAAGCAGCATCTTGCTACATACTCCGAGAACGTGCAACGCTCGTTGCTGTTTCAAAATAACAGATAAATTATCCTTGTTCTTGGTCACCGTACGCAATAACGGTGCCGACACAGCAGAAAACATCTTGGTAGTTTACCTGTTTATATTTATTTATTAATGTGTCGCAAATCATGAAAATTCTAGGACAAGTTTAGGATCTTCAAACAGAAGCAAAGTCGGTCTTTAACAGAATTTTATTTGCAAGTAATTCCAAAAATGTTGGACAGAAGTTACCAAATAAAACAACCTTAACTGAATTATGAGTTACGTTGACAAAAAGTAACGTTAACACTGGGAGAGGGGGTGGGAGTGCAAATGAAAGGAGGACGGCTTGGATAATTAAGCTCCAAGGTACCTTTATCTGTGCAGCTACACCGTAAATTGAAAGAGAATTTTGTGTTTGAAAAAAACTTTTCCGTCAAAAATTCGGTAGACGTGGACAACAAACTTAAAACTTTAGCGTGTTCTGACATCACAGAACTCGTATCGTTTGATATTAAAAATTTATCTACTAATGTACCTGTTGAGCAGACGATGGGCATTATAGAAACCAATTTGCGATACCATAAAAAATTATCTGCCCCTGAGATCGATGAACTAATGGTTCTGTTACGCACCACCCTCAAGTACTATTATTTCTCTTTCAATAATAAAATATATTCTCAACCCTGTGGTCTAGCTATGGGCAGCCCGTTAGCTGGTATGATGTCAGATATTTTTATAAACTCAATGGAGCAGATGTTTTTTCGGAATTATTCAGATTTGGCAAATAATATAATATTCTATGCGAGATATGTAGATGACTTGCTGTTTGTGTTTGAAGGTTCCCATGAAGAGCTAGAACTGTTATTTACCACTATCAATAACCTCCATGAAAAAATCAGTTTCACGCAAGAAAATCAGACAGCTGATAGGACCTTAGACTATCTCGATCTGACTCTATCCATTATTGGCAACGAAATAGATTTCAAAATTTCTCGTAAAGCAACCTATTCCGACATCATCATCCCAGCCGATTCCACCCATCCTCAGGCCCATAAAATGGCCTTTTTTCACTCGAGTATCCATAGAGCCCTTTCCTTTCCGCTTTCGCCAGTCAAGTTACAGAACGAATTAAAAGTCCTCGAAAACATCGCTCAGAATAATGGATATAATCCCAGTATAGTGAGACAGTTGTTCAACAAAAAAACACGAAAGAAGACTACCACCCTTTCCAGTTCAGGTACCCACAATCAACACCAGGCAACGAAATACATATCAGTTCCCTTTATAGGTAACATTTCCTATAAGGTAGGTCGTTTATTAAAAAACCTAGGGTGTAAAGTTTCATACTCTACCACCAACAACCTCAAAAAGAATTTAGTTCATTCTCTGGATAAAGGTACGGATAAATCATCGCTGTCAGGTGTGCATAAGATCACGTGTGCTGAATGTCCTTCCTATTACATTGGCCAGACAGGAAGGGCCCTGTCGGTTAGGTTTAAAGAGCATCTGCCGACAAAAAGCGGTGATGGACCACGAGGATCTACAATTGCTGAACATATGGTCCAAAAGGCGCATGCTCCCAAGCCTCTAAAAGACGCAGTGCTTTTGCATAATGAAGCCAAGGGATGTAGGCTAGACACCCCCGAAGAATTGCAAATTTTTAAAGATCTTATTATTGATAGAGACAACTTACTTAATGATCAGTTGCAACTAAAAAATAGAAGTTATTTCGAAGGATTTCAACCTTTACTCCAGTGAAGTTTACCGTCCGCCTCGAATGGCCGATGCTGTTTCACTATCTGCTTTGCCCCTTTATTATAGTGCGATTGTACATGTGTGTCTTTGTATTTCGTAATATGCTTGTTAATGACACATAGTTGCTAAGGCGTTTTTATGTTAAAGACATTTTATGCTTAGCACGCATGGTTTCGACACTAATTTTTAGTTACTGTAGCGGGGCTTCGCCCTCTTACTATAATATTTAAAAGTAAAAAAAAACAAAAATTATACCTTGGCTTTGTAATTTGTTTTCAGGTAAATTGTTTAATGTTGCCATACCAATAGATAGGTTTATCCGCTTGTAGGACGGCTTTGTCACATCTTGTTTATATGTATATGTACTCTAAATAATTTTGAGACAATTTGCCTCTCGCGCCTGCGCCTGCGCTTGCGCTTGCGCTCTCGCATGCGCTTGGCCGCGGCCGAGCCTCGCCGCGAAACTGCTCGCGACGCCTAGTTTTTCGCGCCGCTCACATGTGGTCCTTATTTCTGGCCGGCGTAGCTCCGTCTACGTTCGCCTTAATGGTTTTAATCTTGAAAGACATAATCTTATGATTATGCGTCTTTATTGTTTTAATTTTTAATCTGTGACATGGCCAGTGTTTGGCTATCAAAATAATTTAATTTTTTGTAAGTATCACGATTTCTTTATTATTCAATCATAAGACTGATGATGCATTTCAGTGTGTAATATATGTCCGTATGTGGTTTAATTCATAGGTTCTGAAGAAGATTCCATTACTGGAATCGAGACCTAGGTAAACGAGTAAAAATTACCTTGCAACTGAAGGCTGAAAAAAATTGTTTATTTTCTATACATTTCGTAGTATTTAATGCATTCTCAGTAAATTTACGAATTTTTTCTAGGTTTTCATGATTTTACATATTTCGCCGTATTTGCCACAATTTTACGAATTTACCATCAATTTGTTGTAATTATATCAGATTTTTCTCAATTTTTACAGATTATATCTCATTTTTCTGTTGTTTTCGTAGGTGTATGGTCATATTTCTGACATATCCATGCGTTTTTTGATTTTGTGTGAGAATATTTGCGTGTCTTATACACCGACCTACTAAAAAATCCAAAGAGTTCTCCTCTTTCCGATGGAAATGGAAATGTCGTGTTGTTAGGGTCTCCCGTCGGGTAGACCGTTCGCCTGGTGCAAGTCTTTAGAGTTGATGCCACTTCGGCGACTTGCGTGTCTATGGGGATGAAAGGATGGTGATAAGAATAACACAACGCCCAGTCCCTGAGAAGACAAAATCTCTGACCCAGCCGGGATTCGAACCTAGGCCGTTAGGAATGATATTCCTCGCGTTGAGCACTCAGCTTCCAGGGACTCTTTCCGATGATCTTCATGCAAGCATTTTGGATACCACGATCATGCAAAGTGTAGCGACACTCGCTTGTATCCAGATGAGACTCAACGATTGGTGTAGATGATGGGTACATTGGAAACTCGAAGTCTGGAAACTGTTCCGTGTACTGCTACGGCATATCAGGGAGCTTTTCTATAGATTCAAGTAGTGATGCACTTGATGGAAACTCAATGCCTGGAAACAGTTCTGTATGTTCATTTGACTTCCACTCTATCGTTCAGGGATCTGCAAGTGTAGGGACCTGCAACAGGGGGTGAACATGTGTACAGAGTTGGTTTCTGTTGCTGCTCGGATATTTGTCCCATTGTATATGCTCTTATTGCTTACCAGATGAGCTTCGCTACTTCTGCTTATATCTTTCGAATACGATACATTTCTACAAACTGTAGATTTCGTTTTTTTTCTTTTACCCTGGTAATAGGTTATTCGTTAGTGGACAGTGTTTCTATTGCACTTAGCATCCTGGACCGTAAGAGTTTCCCTTCTCCCTACCAACAGGGTGCATCTCCCAAGTAGCGTAATTTATAGATGAACAGTTAGCAAGTTGTGTATTCGAACCGCAACCATCCGCTGTTGACAGTCCTACACACATGTGATTACATAGGCTTTCCCGGCGTAATAAGTCTTGAAAGTCTCTTTGGGTTTGCTGCCGGATCCTAAAATCGATTTGACTCGATATTTCGGCGATCCAACTGTTTCCCATCTTCAGGAAAATGCTGCTTCTGCTGATGAGTCCCGCTGAGAACATTCTCCCATCCACCATACATCTGGCACACAAAACAGCGGAAATGGGGTGATCATGTGCCGTCATCGTCGATCTTAAGAGTATAAAAGGAAGTGTGATAGACGCAGTATGATGCCTTGGATTGTTGATATTATTGGAGAACCTATACAATCTTTTTACAAAATAATGTTAATATAACTTGCATCGAAGATGTTATACTCTTTGGCAAGAGGAATTTAAATATGCTTACAGCCTCTACAGGGACATAGCGAAATTTACGTAAAGGCGAGAATAACTTAAAGATCCAACATTACATGTATACTACAAAAAATGCTGTAGTATTTTAGGAAAAGTCACTGGAATCTGTAGGATTATGTATGTCCTACAAGACAAATAATGCTCATAATAAGATTAGAACTATATGGGATATTGTCAAACAGGAGACAGGACAACTAGTCAGTGTACACATTATTACAACAATCAAATCAAATGACAATGATGTGACTATTAGTTCACAAGTTGCAGTATTTTTATTTTATTTTTTACAGTCACTTTCTAAATGTAGAAGCAAAAGTAGGATTAAATGGTTCAGTTGATGAAGCAGAGAGAGTATATTAAAAATGTCGTTCCACATATCTTTCAACATCTAGAACAAGCACCATCAACCTTCACTGAAA